>NW_017387732.1:1739312-1793444 GCF_001664035.1 Metschnikowia bicuspidata var. bicuspidata NRRL YB-4993 | reverse complement strand
TACCATCACCAATAAATACCATCACCAATAAATACCATCACCAATAAATACCATCACCTATAACTACCATCACCAATAAATGCCAATAATACCAATAAATACCATCACCAATAAATACCATCACCAATAACTACCATCACCAATAACTACCATCACCAATAAATGCCAATAATACCAATAAATACCATCACCAATAACTACCATCACCAATAAATACCACACCAAAAAACACCAACAACACCACCACCAACACCACCACACCAAAAAACACCCCCACACCAAAAAACACCACCACCACCACACCAGCATTCACCGCCGGTGCAGTTCCCTCGCGATGCCCATCGCCGGCGTACTGCGCGTGCCGGATTTTCGCACCCAAAAAACCACCGGCTTCCTCCACCATATACAACCCTCTCCACCCAGGCTTTTCTCTGCCCCAACCGCCGCACTCATGGCCAAGCCCCTGCCCTCCGCGCCCCAGGTGGTCAAAGACAAAGAGACGCAGATGCGCGAGCAGCGCGACGCCGAGTCCAAGCGCAAGGCGTACCGCGACAAGAAAGAAGAGGCCCGGAAAGTGCTCAAGCACGCCCGCATCGAGACGCCCGTGCCGCCGCCCGACGCCGTGGGCTTGCCCCGCAAGCGCTTCTACCGGCAGCGCGCCCACTCCAACCCGTTTTCCGACCACCGGCTCGACTACCCGGCGCAGCCCGCAGCCATGGACTGGGCACAGTTGTACCCGCACTATGTGGACGCGGCGTCGGGCCGCATGCGCCAGCAGGTGGAGTTTGCGGACGTCGGGTGCGGCTACGGCGGCTTGCTCGTGAGCCTCGCCACCGCGTTCCCCGACACGTTGAGTTTGGGCATGGAGATCCGCGTGCAAGTGACGCAGTACGTCGAGGACCGCATCATAGCGTTGCGTGAGCTGCACCGGCAGCAGGCGCAGTACCAGAACATCGCGGTTTTGCGGGGCAACGCGATGAAGTTCACGCCCAACTTCTTCCACAAGGGCCAGTTGGCCAAGATGTTCTTCTGTTTCCCGGACCCGCACTTCAAGCAGCGCAAGCACAAGGCACGCATCATCACCAGCACGCTCTTGTCGGAGTACGCGTACGTGTTGCGCGAGGGCGGCGTGGTGTACACCATCACGGACGTGGAGGACCTCCACCATTGGATGGTGAGGCACTTGCAGGCGCACCCGTTGTTCGAGCGCAAGAGCAGCCTGTGGGAGCAGCAGGACACGTGCGCGCAGATCATGACGGCCGCCACGGAGGAGGGCCAGAAGGTGGACCGCAACAACGGCGCCAAGTACATCGCGTGCTTCGAGAGGCTCGCCACGCCGGCCGCCTGCCAGTAGAGCTCATTGTTCAGCACTATACGCCCGTCAATACACACCTAGAGAAAGAGGCCTGCGCCGCCATCCGCACAAACTCGCGGCCGGCCACACTCCTGTAACACGAACACAGGCTTGTAACACGGCCACACTCCTGTAACACGCACTGACGGCCACACTGCCGGCCACACGGCCTCACAAACACACTACCGGCCACACGGTCTCACACACTCACTCACTGCGCGGCGCTGCTCACGAGCTGAGCTCGGGCGTGGCCTCCACCGCCTCGGTCACCGACTGCGGGCTGCTGTGCGACACGCCAGCAGGCACCTCGGGGAACTTCGCCGCGCCGGTGCTGACGCCGACCGAGGGCTCGTCCGCAGCAGAGTACGCGTGCGAGCCCACGGTGGAGCCCGCGGTTCTGGTGGGGAGCTTCGACTGCACGAACGCGCCCACGGGGCCCGTCTTCTTGGCCAACGCCTCCAACCGCGGCGCGATTCTGCTCTTGGCACACGCCGTGTACTCCGCGGTGCGCTCCTTGGCCATCTTCGTGTACTGCGCCACGGCCGCGTCCACGTTCTTCTTGTTGGTCTGGTACACGTAGGGCACGGAGAACGCCAAGAGCACCGTGGCGAACACGAGCGCGTACACGGAGAACCACGACGTCAACTTGTACATCATGTACGACACTAGCGCGGCCTTGACCGTGGACTCGATGTTTTGCGCGTACACCACGCGGTGGAACTCGGCCTCGAGCGCCTCGGCGGCGTTGCCCACCGCGGGCAACACCGACTCTTTGAAGGCGCCGGCCCTCTTCTGGGGCGTGCCGATGTACTTCTGCACAAAGCCCTGGCCGGTCAAGATACGCCCGGCGTACTCGCTTCCGGCGGCAGCAAAAAGCGCCAAGTACAGCAAGTGGAACACGTGATTGACCACGTTGACTTTGGCCAACACCAATGCGGCCACAATGGCCCCGAACACCTTGCCGGTGGCCACCGGGTCTTTCCAGGTGAGCAAGGAGCAAACACAAGATTGCGAGGGCACGGCGGGTAACGACGAGGAGCTGGACATGAGGGGCTTAAAAAAAGGGGGAGAAATAAAGCCGGGGGTTCCTGGGGGTACAAACACGGGGCCGGGAAGAAGCAGGTACTATTTTCGGGGGGTTTCACGGATTCTTGTTGAAACAATTGAATAAATAGTATGGTCTAGGGCAAAAGAGATCAGGGGGGTAGGGACAGAAAAAGCGAGCGGGCGAAAAAAGGGCACGACACTTGTAGGAAGGTGCGGGTGCGCTAAGCACCACGCGACCGCACCGCGAGGCTGGGATCTGAGCGCCATTTTCCAAAACGGGCCGTTTTGCTCTCCTTGTATTTTTTTTTTTTTTACTATCGCGGGCTTTCTGCTCTTTTCGGGCTCTCAGACTGTCTCTGGAAATGAAGAAACATCCGCTTTTTTGCAGAAATGCACGGTTCTGGTGGGGGTGAATATGGGCCCTATTGATGCCGGCCCGTTTATTAGCCGGCCGGTCGCGCGACTCTAGCAAGAGTCGATAGCAAACCGCGTTTTATGGTTGCGACTTGCTATCTATATTTAGCGGAGGGCACAGTGGAAATCCGCCCGAGACATCATTGGCAGATGGCGCATGGATCCGAACTGTTCAGCCCAGGGCCTCGGGTGAGTGGAGAGGGCTCTTCTATCCTTTGTTGTTTCAGCGGTGTTTCACGTCCGTTTCAGGGCCCAGCTCTGCATTCCGGCGACGGAAGCAAGAAGGCTCGAAACTGAGTAGGTATTTAGTGCTTGCTGGACTCAGGATTGCGCATCGGGAATTCTTCGATGACGAAGTCCAGAATTAGGGCCAATTAACGTTTCCTAATCTGAAAAGTGGTGGTGGCTATTTTTTTCCGAACATACCCCACACGACGGGTTCTCGGAGTATTGGGCTTTCACTTTCAGAAGCCACCTTTTGTTTGATCATACTGGCCCATTGAGTCCTATTTATACCGGATGATCAAGTAGTGGCCGCAGACATGCCCTGTGTATTTTCCCATGGCCGGCCGGACCTTCTCGGGATGTCCCGGAAATATGCACCTGCTGCAGATTCGCTCATATCTACCAGTCTGATGTCACGGCCAGTAGTCTATGTTTCACTTTAGTCATGTTTCACCTTAGTGATGCTTCACCTCTCAGTGATGTTTCACCTTAGTGATATTTCACCTCAGACATGTTTTACCTCAGTCATGTTTCACCTCTCAGGTCCAGGACGTCGCAAGCGTCTCAGACAGCATAAGCTCATCGAAACACTTTGCTGGTCAGCCGGCACTGAACTCGGTCTCCTGAAGCATTTCCATAGTCTGCGTAAACGCAAAGTCGTACTCGTCGATGATATCCTGGTGACTGCAACTGGACCGAGGCTGTTTCAGGTTCCCACGTCTCAGCGCCTCGTGCCCTCCCAACCGAAACATGTCTGCCACCTTTGCAACTCGGGGCATTCCGTATTTCTCTGCAAAAGTGGAAATCAGTTTCTTTCGTGATGGCAGACTTGGCTTTGTGAGTGAAGCATGTTCGGCCTTTCTTTGCATTTTCATTTCCTGATATTTGTGTAGGTTCGTCTCGCCTATCAAGGCTTCGTATTTGGATCCAATAGCTCGTACACAGGCCGCCACAATCAAAGGCAATGTTGCTCTGACTGAATCACTCAATTGAGTGGTATCTGTCAAGAGCTTGACCAGGCTCTCTGAGATCTTGTGCTCTGTTTCTATGAGCATGCCTTCGGCCCTGCTTAATTTCGAAATCACCCGAGATATGTCATCGTGGCTATTCTCTGACGCCTCGAGCTCCCTCGTGCATTTCTCTGCGTAGCTTTCAACTGCATAACCGTAGTTCTTGCTGGCAAGAGCTTGTTTCCAGAAACCAGCGAAGTCCAATTTGGTGTAGAGAAGACGCGTGAAGCAAAGCTGGAACTCCTGGAGCACACCACGCAACTTGCTCATGTCTGATCTTATTTTTCTCAAATGTCTCAAGTTCTCTGCAGCAATCTGCTGTGTTTTATGAGTGACATCGCCTGCAGCAAACGAATTGGTAATGTTAGTTTCGGTTCCATCTGGGACCCTCTCGATAGTAAAATCTTGAAACGACGCTACTTCTGATAATTTGAAGTCTTTGAGTTGCATGATTCGGTTAATCTTCATCAAGGCAATTGTGTTACTGAAAGACTCGTCTTCCAGAAGCATTGTCTCCTGTCTAGCACTTTTGATATATAAGGCAAGCAGCTCGACAAGGTGACCTAGTAAAACGATCTGTGAGTTTTCATTCAAAGATGCTTCGGAGTCCATGTACCCGTAGAAGGTGCCCATAATTCTCGAAATGACTTCTCGGAACTTACTTTGGTTGAAAAGCATATTGTTCATCATAGTGAATACCGGTACTTCTTCTTGCGCCCCTGCTTTAGCGATCACGTCTGAACATTTTGCAATGGCTTCCAAAAAATGCCCGAAAGCCAGGACTGCAACCGTGATGTCATGTCTTTGGATTTCTGTTATTTGTGAAGAAGCTATACTCCGCTCATTGTTCTGAATACGCCGGGCATTTTTCTCAACCTGAGTCAAGATACGGCGTAAGTTTTCGAAGGCTCTTTCGTGTAGATCCATTGTATTATGTTTGTTCATATAAGTTTCGGGAAAGAAAAAGTCAAGAACAAGTATTCTGATATAAATTCGGCTCTATAAATCTGTAACAAACCTCTGTTTCAGATAGGTTGCAAATTCCGGTGCACGGGTGTGCAGCATAGGTCCAGCCTTAGCAGATTTCATAATCCATGGCCCCGCGCCCCAAATACTCACATATCACCTTGAATCTATCATCCGACTCATCAAGCTTCATCTTGAATGTATCGTACTCAGTATTTGCTCGATGTCGATTTTCACGAATCGCTTGGACATTTTGAATTTCACTAGCGCACAATGGACAACGTGGGTCGCTGGACGAATTGTTAGTATCTGGAATGTAGGTGTTTTCGCTTAAGCAGCGCTGGTGATGGGAGTGCTTGCACTTAAAATGTATCAGTGGAAATTCTAGCTTGAGCTCACAGCTCGAACATAAATCGTTCTGTAGCATGAATGGCTGTGATTGTAGCTCGCTTAATTTCACATTATAAGACGTGGATTCAGCTTCGTATAGCTCGATGAGCTTCTCGTTATTTTTAATTTCTTTGTTGACATTGCCGAAGTAGTCGATCAAGTAATCTTTTACTATGCCAACAGATGAGCACTCATTTGAGCTGAGGATCTTAAGAACTTCAAGAGGCGTGGCGAGCTTATGTTGGGTGATCTTATCAAGTAGATACTGAAAATCCTTGCGCGAGGCCTTCTGAAAGATCTCCTTAGACGAAGCTACAAACCTGAGCATTTTTGTGTAAAAAGCTGGCTTGCTTTCGCCAAACTCTCTCACAATCTGGAACGCCTTGTCGATGTCGCCATTGTTCTGGGCAAACCTAAATGCGTTTTCATCAGCACCCGCGACCTTTGCCTTAACGAAAACGTCATTTATCTGCAAGCCATACATATGGGCGATCATCAATGCCTTTGTTTTATCGATCATTTCGACTTGTTCTTCGAGGAAACTTGTGGCTTTCCCCGCCCAAAGTTCGTTTTCGTCGGTTTGTTCTGCTGAAATTGAGCAATACATTTCAAAGAGGGTCATGATCAAATCCTCCCTTTCCTGGGTGCTGCCCTGGTACATTTCGAAAGTTTCGTGGCACGCCTCAAGGAATACCACAAACTCTCTGGAATGATCAATGAAGCATGAGTAGACCAAGCTGGGGCGAGGGGGCAAATATGTGGGTTCTTGGACAGTAGTTTCTTCCAGCGCAGACTCTATGTCGTCTTGCTTCAAGGTATTGGAGAGGTACCCAAGTATGGCAGTATAGGAAGGGACGTAGGATGATGTTTCCTCCACGTTTTTCTCAGGAGGGTCCTCAGGGAGAATTTTGTCTGAGGAAAAGAGCGAGTGGGTGGCGGCAGGCCGGTATTTCCCCGTGAACACGTCGATGAGAAGCTTCGTGGTCTCGAGCGGCATGACATCGAGCAATTTCTTCAGGTAGTCGATGAGGATGGCGAGAAGCTCATTGACCGGAAGCGTCTGAATGTAGGACAAGCACGCTGGGTAGTCGTGCAAATCGTTCAACTGGACCTCAGCAATCACGCGCGGGTGGTTGAGCTTGTACAAGAGCAAGATGGCCTGGGAAAAGTAGCCGCACTCCCGGAGTAAGTTCACAACGAGCAGAAAGTTGAGCTTGCCAGAGTCCGGGAGCGGCGCGCCCAGGTCGGGGCCCAAGTCGAAGCCTGCGATGAAGGCATCAAGCTCGGGGGCCATGTTCAACTTGCAGTAGCAACAGAGCAACAACGTCAAGTGGTCGCCGTCGGCGAGGCGCAACTCGTGGAGGCGGGCCAAGAACGTGGTCATGTGATGGATGTGCGAGACCGCCTTGAAGCGGGTGACCACGTCAATGACGAAGTCGTCCAAGCCGTCGCGCACCGGGCCCGCGGGCGAGCCGGCAAAGCTCGCCAAGCAGTCGCAGTATTTCTGCGTGGCGGACGCGTAGTCCAGCTTGTCGCAAAGGCTCTCTGCGTGGAGCCGGTTGATGCGCAAGATGGTGGCCGCGTCCAAGCCGTGCTGCTGGGCAAGGGCAAGGGCGATTGGGTAGAGCTGCCGCTGGAGCACGGCCTCGACCTGCTGGTTGAGCGGTTTTTCCGCGAGCCGGTAAAGCACGCCGTCCGTGGCGAGCACATAGGCCTCGCGGCCGGCGGCGGCGGGGAACACGTGCGCCACGGCCAGCCCCGGGAGCGCGAGGCTGAAGGCCACGTGCGTGTTGCGCATGTCCAAGATGAGCACACGCGCGGGTTTCGCCGCGCCCAGCGGGGCGTCGGCGGGCGGGCAAACGACCAACAAGTAGTCGCGGAAGAGCCGGAGGAGCTGCCGCTTGGGCACGGCGAACGCCACCAGCTGCGCGCGGCCCACGGGGCTGTAGTACGCGAAGCCGTCCAGGGACGCCACAAGGAGCCGCGAGTCGCGCGCGTCGAGCGCCATGGCGCCCACGGCGGCCCCCGTGTCCGTGGAGAGCACGCGGAGCGGCTGGCCGCGGTTGCGGCCCGAGGCCAGAAGCGTGAACACGCGCGAGGTCGTGGCCACGTACAAAAGCTCATCCGAGCGGTGGAACGCCACGCCCGTCACGGGGTCCGCGCCCGCGTACACGAGCCGCTGCTTGGCGCCGCGGTCGCGGAGCAACTCGCCGCGCACGAGCACCACGCTGCCGGCGGCGGAGCCCACGGCCACGCACGTGAGGCTGTCGTTGAACAGAACGGCGCTGAGCGGCGCGCCGCCGCCGCCGGCCTGTATGCGGACCTCGGCAATGTACCGGTGGCGCATGGCGTCTGCGTCCGCGGCCGCCGCGGCGTCCAAGCCCGCGACTTTGTGGAGGTCCCACACCTTTAAGACGGCGGGCGCGCCGTGTTTCTCTGCCACGGTGACCACGATCGCCAGGCGCGGCACGGGGCGCAAGAACGTGAGCGTGTACTCCGGAGCGTACGCGGAAAACCGCTGCACGGGCTCGAACAGCGTTCTGTCGAGGAGCGTGACGTGGCTGCCGGCGGCAAAAACAAGCCAGTCTTGGACGGCGGCTATGGCCGTGAGCTGCGGGTCGGAGAAGAGCGGCTCGGCGGAGCGGAAGCGCGGGTCGCGCACGGGCACAAAGTCAAAGAGCTGGAGCTGCCGCCACGTGGCGGGGAGCGACATGGGGGAGGGGTGTGGTGGGGAAATGAAGAGACGAGGAAGAAAAAGAGGTGGTTTTGGGGTGGTTTTTGGATCTGGCGCGAGGCGCGAGGGGTGGCCGGGATGCACGGGTGTCGGCGGGAAACCTGGGGTAGGGGCATATGAAGTATGAATGTTTGGATGTTTCGAGGTGAGCGTTAATGGAAGCATGAAGGGTGGGTTTGAATGTGCATTAGTGTTCAGTATGAATGGTAGTATGAATGGTCGTATGAATGTTGCATTAATGTTTAGTAGGAATGGTAAGTATGAATGAATGGTTAGTGTGAGAGTTAAGTATGAATGTTTAGTGGAGTTGTTGAAAGTGAGCAAGATTGAAAGTGAGCAAGATTGAAAGTGAGCAAGATTGAAAGTGAGCAAGATTGAAAGTGAGCAAAATTGAAAGTGAGCAAGATTGAAAGTGAGCAAAATTGAAAGTGAGCAAGATTGCAAGCATGAATTTTAAGTATGAATAGCTAGTACTAGTGTTCAGTATGAATGTTAAGTGGGATGTTTCGAAGTGAGCATTATCGGAAGCGAGAATGTTTCGTGTAACGCGTAGTGTGAATGTTCGCTGTGAAGGTTTAGCCCATACTTAGTATGAGCGCTGCATAACGTTATGAAAGTTTGATTAATATTTAGTATGAACGTTGCATTAATGTTCAATATAAATGTTTAGTATGAACGTTGCTTCAATGTTCAATGAATGGTTAGCATTTATATTCAGTATGGATATTGCATTAATGTTCGGTATGAATGTTGGACGATTGTTCAGTACAAATAGTTAGTATGAATGAATGGCTAGTATGAATGAATGGTGAGTATCAATGAATGGTGAGTATCATTGAATGGCTAGTACAAGTGATTAGCATGAATGTTTAGTGGTGCTGTTTAAAGTGAGCAATATCGGAAGCATGAATGTTCATAATGATCAGTCAGGATTAGTGTTTCGTATGAATTAGTTGTTCGAATTGAGCAATATTGAGCAATATCAGAAGCATGGATGTTCAGTATGGATATTCTAACGCGATAAATACTGAACGGATAAATGTCAAGTATAGATGTTAAGGACGAATGAATGTACGAATGCGTGACCGAAAAGAGGCTTATGCTTGAATTTTCATCAGCCTTGTGGCTTTGGATTAGAAAGCGTCGACGCATCCGCCCGAAGGTCTCGTCCAGTATTCTTGAAACTTCTTCAGATGTAGCTATTCTTGATGCAGCGTTACTCTGACTGTGTTGTTTATCTCCTGGCAATCAAAGTGTTGGCTAGTCCAAAGTTCGTTGAGTTGGCAGCCAAAGAAACAGACAACAATATCAAAATCACAAGTTTGGGGTAAATCAACCAGTAGTGCATGCAAATCACCCTGGTCTCTTGCATTGGTTTTGGACATTCAGGTCTCTATCCACTCAGGAAGTTGGCCGTAAATCGCTTAAGGTCACTCCGGTTAATTGGCAGCAGAAATGTTGAGGATGTTGTCAAATTGTATATTAAGCAGAAATATTGAGAATGAATTTAAGTATGAATGCTTACTCTGAATGTAAGTGATCTTTGGTATCATTGTTTGGGACTCGGGCTGTGTGGAAGAATTACTGTAGTACAATGGGAAAGTGCTACATCATGGCGCGGGCCTAGTATTCTGTTGGTATTATGCGAGGAACATAAATATGAAATCGTCAATGGAAATGTGATTTGATGGCTGTTTGGCTCATAGTCTTGAAGCACCATAACCAATATTTCAGTAAATCGCACATTCGGCTCTTGGAAAACGGGACAGTTGGCGATGGCGTATGGAATACACCATGAGTGATGGTCTTGTGTTCTGAGAACAGTTGGTCTGAGCATGATGATACTAACAAGATAATTTACCAGTTATGAGGCTCGCTATCTTCCTCAAGATAAGCATTCAGAAAGACAAACATGGGCAGTCACTATCGATGTCATTTCCAAGTAACTCAAAAGAGGGTTAGACTTGTGGCACTGCTGAGATATTCCATCATCTCCGGCTGTGTGCTTGTGAAATTCATAACATGACACCGGTTTGTTCCTAGGAGTCCGAGTACTATCTGGTGTTGCCAAACCCTCTAGCCATTTCGAGACAGGATGCGCTTCGGAGTTCCATCAATACCGACCTTGAGATTTGGCCTATAGTTTGCCCCGATTTCTTAGATTGAAAAGCTGGGCCGATTCGAGTCCCAAGTCTTCTCAAATTGTGTTCAACAGTCGTTATGATGGCAAGACGCCTGAGAGCGCACGGCCAGAATGTGACCACTTTGAAGACAAAAAGCTACTACATATCGCTACTCTCACATATCTGAAGTTTAAAAGTACCCTCAGGATATTTTCCTCGAGACGTCCAATTATTTGCTTCACCTCATAAAACAGTTTGTACCGAGCCTCTGTTTTTCTGAAGAAAATAATGCACTTCAGTCTGAAGCCTGCTGCTCAATTGGTATACAAATTCTACTAAGTGGTCCGAACTCATGTAGGGCCTTCGAATACTGGCAGAAAGCTACTAGCATTTTCAAAGCAGAATCTGACACGCTGAGGGGATCTAACTTGGGGCCCCTCAATGGAAGAGATCGTTGTATTGGATAATTTGCCGTTAAATCACCGTTGGAAACTCTTCTGTGCACATTGCATTGTTTGAAAGACGGTCTCTCAGAAAAGTCAGAAGCAGGCATCTCCAAGAGCAACGTTCAATAAAGACATCTAGGATGTCAAAGGTTTAGGGCTCAAAAATTTAATGCGAGTCTATACGAACAAGATTACGACCGTACTCGTCCTTTGCTTAAAACAAGATATCTAACCAAACAACGTGCTTGCACTGCCGGTCATCTACGAGCATAAAAACAAATACCTCCCATACCCAGTCTACCGACCATGTGCCCGTTTGAGCTCCTGGGCCGTGAACTGGATGTAGTCACTGGCCTGCCAGAGATAACTGTCCATATGCATGAACGGGTGGGGCACCCCTGGATATCTCTTGAACACCACTTCGTTTCCGGTCTTGATCAACTTGGCCGCGTAGGCCTCGCCCTCGTCTCGCATGGGATCGCAGCCTGCAGTGACCACGACGGTTTTGGGCAAGACGGCGAAATCCGGCGCAAGCATGACGTTTTTGAACCAGCCGATTTTCTCAAGTTGGCGGGCTCGTTCGGTTGCGTCGGTCGGCAACGTCTGCCACTTGAGCTTGTCGAAGTACGTTATGCGTGACCAGTTCAAAGTGGGTGCAAACTCGAATTCCCGTACTGACTCATACGGCGAGTCCTGGGCCGATTTATAGGACTCCACGTCGTCGACCTGAGGCGTGCCGGCAAGACAAAGCACAAGCGGGATCTGGGCGTCACGTGCCAAGTGCGATACGATCAACGCCACGTTGCCCCCTACAGACACCCCGCCAACAGAGATCAGGTCTTTCGAGAAGTTCAAGGAGGCGGCGTTCTCGTATACAAACTTGGTGGCCCAAAAGCAGTCCTGGATGTACGTTGGATATGGGTAATCGGGCACTAGGCGATAGTCGACATCGACCACGGCAACACGGGCCAACTGCACATAGTGGCAGAGCACGTGCTTTTCTGTTTCCAAGTCGCCGAGTCCTCCTCCGCCCCCATGGAAATCTATGTGGACCGGCAAGAAGTCGTCTGCGGCAGCGTCGTTGGGCCTGTATATGCGCAACTTGACCGGGGCCCCATCAAAAGACAAAAAAGAGATTTCCGACACATTTTCAATGTGTGGGTACGCGCCGGTGCCGTAGGAGTAGATTTTAGAGTAGTTGGCCCGGAGCTTGTGGAGGTCGATGGGAGCGTTTGGGATTTTCGCCACGTGCTCGTTGTACATGGCCACGAAAACAGGGTCCATTTTCGCCAAAACGGCCGGGTGGATGGGGTTCAAGGCTTCATGCGTCGATGCCATTTTTTTTTTTGGGTGAGAAAACGAAGTGCCTTTGAGGACAGGCGTGGCTGGGTATAAGTAGTGGAGCGTTCCGACGCCCGGCGGAATTTAGCCCGGGCGGCATCTCATGCATCGGCGACTTTTCGCGCGATTGCGCCGGTACGCGATAAGATAATGCAGTGCGATAGCTGCAGCATCAACTGCTATATAAGCGAGCCGCACCCCACCACCAGCACCCCGAAAACACAGCCAGCCATCAGCCATGACCCTCGGAAACAAGCAAATACTTATCAGCGGCGCCGGCATAGTGGGTCTTTTGGCTGCACAGGCACTCAAAGCACGTGGCGTGGATTTCGTCATCTTCGACCGCGACCGCGACGTGCATTTCCGAGAAGATGCCGGCTGGGCCATCACGTTGCACTGGGCTCTCGACACGTTTCTCAGTCTCCTCCCTGAAAACCTTGCTTCCGAGATCTATGAGGCCCAAGTGCGCAAAGATTTCCATCTCTGCGACACCGGCACCTTCAGGTACATCAACGCTTCTGATGGCAGCACCATACTATCCATCCCACCTTCACAGCGCTTGCGGGTAAGAAGAGAGCAAATCCGGCGCATTCTCTTGAAAGGCATTGATGTGCACTGGAACTGCAAACTCACACGGGTGGCACACCTAAAATGCGGGCGTGTGGTGGCCCAGTGTGAGTCCGGCCGCGAATTCCAGGGCGACGTGCTCTTGGGCTGTGACGGGGCCAATTCCCAGATTAGGAGGCTTTTTTGCGGAGACGCCGGCAGGCTTGAAGTCCTCCCTGTGCGTTTCTGCGGGGCCAAGGTCAAAATATCCCGGGCCGAAGAGGCACACTTGGCTCGGCAATTCGACCCGCTTCTTTTCCAGGGGACGGTGCCGGAAAACGAGACGTTTTTCTGGTTCTCCATGCTCTCGACGCCAGACTACACCTTGGAGGAAGACGGCTATTTTGCACAGGTGAACCTTTCGTGGAAAATCAGGGGCCAGTCGGACGAGCCCTTTGGCTCAGCCACGGAAAAGGCTGACGCCATGCTTGCACATGCCAGGGGGCTCCACCCCCAGCTTCACCAGCTCGTTGCTCGGGCCGCCAAAAGCCCGGAAAACCTAGTGGAAATCAAGCTAGCTGACTGGCCCGAAGTGCGGTGGGACACGCACCAGGGCTCGGTTGTATTGCTAGGCGACGTGGCACACGCCATGACAATGTACCGGGGCGAAGCTGCCAATCATGGGATAGCAGATGTGGCGGACTTCATTGGCCAGACCGACCGGTATCTCAAAGGAGACATTCCGTGGGCGGACGCCGTGTCAAACTACTGCGAGCAGGTATATCTGAGAGCACAAGAGGCGGTTCTTTTGTCGAGGCAGGCGTGTCTCGATGCGCATGACATGTCCAAAATCACAGCCGGCTCGGCGTCGCCCTTACTTACCAAAAGAAAAATATCCTGAGGCCAGCTTGTTCTGGGGAGATAGGGTGACAGTTCAAAAGGCCACGCCAAGCATGGAGTATCAGGTGAGAGCGCAAAATGGTGATAGCCCCCAATTGGGAGCTCTTGGGTATCCCGGGCTCAGGTATCTGAAGCTCTTGGGCACCTGGAGCTCTCGGATGTCCGGAGTTCTTTGGTATTTGAAGCTCTTCGGTAATGAAGCTCTTGGATATTGGAAGCTCTTGGGTATCTGGAGCTTTTCGGTATTTGAAGCTCTTCGGTAATTGAAGCTCCTAGGCATATGGGCTCTTAAGTATCTGGGCTTTCAGTTATCTGGGCTCTTAGGTATTCGAAGCTCTTAAGTATTCGAAGCTCTTAGGTGTCTGGTGCGGCTTCTCCATTTTGGTTTGTCTTGATGGCCTCCAGACTAGTGCATTGCCACGCCCGACCTAAAACAAAACAAGTTTTCAGATAGTGGTCTGTGCGGAAAGGCTCGAAAATCACAGATGCTGCAAATTAGAACTTGAATCTCTAGCGTAAAATATCAACCCGATTCTCTTACACTGCCTCTGGCCTCTTCCACCTCGACTCCCCGGAAACTGTATCCACGGCCAGGTGCATACATCCAGTTCTACAGTCTAATAAACAAAGACTTTTTGAAAAAATAAGCATATAGCCTTTGAAGGCCCCATGTCATCCATGATGGTGCTTGCATCCCTGGTCATGTGACTGTGAGCAGAGCCTGCTACCTCAACTAAACCCACGCGCAACTATACATCCAGTCAGTACCACCGATGCCCACCAAGAAAACGTCATGTGACCGATGCCACCGGCGCAAGGAGCTGTGCATAGGGCAGCCGTGCCAGCGGTGCCAGAAAGACGGCGTCACGTGCGAGACCAACCGGCTAATAAAGAAATTGGGCCGGCCGAAGGAGGCCCAAAGAAGGCCGGTGCGCCGCAAGTATAGTCGTCATGGGTGCATGCCTTGCCGAACACAGAAAAAGAAATGCGACGAGCAGCGTCCCAGCTGTGGCCGGTGCCTAGAAAAGAACCGCTGCTGCGCATATGGCACGAAGGCCCCCGAAGCGGATGTTTCCACCATCTCAAAGATCCGGGCGGAATTCGAGGAAAAGTCGCCGAAACTCGAGTTTGTCTCTGAAGATAGCCACAGATGCCAAGCAGACTCGCTCCAGGCAACAGAATTCGGCAATGCTGGAACTGGTCTGAGCTCGGTGCAAAACGAACGTGTTTCAGCGGTGTTTTCGCGTGTTGAATCCGACTGCTTGGACGCCTCGGCCCTGGCCATCAACCTAGCCCCAGTCCACTCACCCTTCTGCAACACCACAGGCGTGCACATGCTCTTGGCGGCGGCCTTGCCCCAGCATGAGCTGGCAATGACGCCGCAGACATTCTTCAACGCCATTGAGCAGCTGTTTTTCGAGTGTCTCCAGAACAAGACCCAGGGCACCGAAACAGCATCTGCATACTCCTCGCCGGCTGAGCTATCGAGCGACCAGTACCGGGAACAGAAGCACGACCTTTTGCAACTCTGCTCGTTGAACGCGTTTGGCATCCCGGCAAAAGAAAGCGAGCTCCTATGTTACTTCATCAGCGATGTGTCCATGCTTTTATTTGCCGACAAGACCACGCCGCGGTTTCTTGCCACGGTGATTCCCATGTGCCTAGAAGACGAGCGTGTGCGATTTTCGATTCTTGCCATTGCAAGCGCACATCGGCATAACGGCCACGGGTCTCACAAGCACGAACTGATGAGAGACGCGGTCCGGTTCCGCGCCATGGCCCAGTTCTGCCTTGCGGGCCAGAACCAGGGCTTCTACGACGACACGGAAAACGTGCTCCTCAGCATTTGCCTCGTTGCAATCCACGAGATTTTCGAAGGCACGTCGCTCTACTGGAACTGTGCCCTCGAAAAGGGAGCCGAGATCATCCGGGTGCGAGGAGGACTACAGAAAGTATCGCGGCTGTCGCCATTGTCCATCCAGCTTTTCTGCTACCTTGACCACATCTCGTCACTCAGCACGTGCGTCATGCCGTACGTGGACCGCTTGAAAAACAACCCCTACCATAACTACAACGGCAATCAGGTGGAGGACATTTTGAACTGCAAGTTTGGCTTCCGCTTCGGCATTGCCGGCGAGCTTTTCAAGATCATGGGTAACATATCCACCTTGGCCAGTCTCCGAAAAGACCGCCACAGCACGCCCGAGCATGGCCGCCAGTTTGACCGCCTTGCCAATATGATTGAAATGGAGCTCCAAAACTGGGCCCCTTCGCTACGCGACGTCAGCGACAACTTCAGGATTGACGGCACTGCAGACTCAGGCAGACTGACCATCTCGTCGTATTTGGTGGCCGTGCAGTGGGCGTGCTTTCTACGGCTACATCAGATTATTGTTGGCTACGACCGCAGGGACTCGCGGATCACGGCCTGTCTATCGATTCTTTTGGAGTCGCTCAAATCGATTCTGGAGGATACGGAAATTGAGACGGGGCTTATGTTTCCCCTTGTCATGGCTGGGCTGGTGTGTGTGGAGAGCCATGACCGTGAATACATCTCATCCCGGATCCAGGCCATCCAAGATAAGTTGCGGTTCAACTATATAGGCGAGTTTCAGAGGCTTTTACATGCGGTGTGGGCTCAAGATGCAGACGCGGGCGACGCAGTCAACTGGGCGCTGATCCGCTACTACGAATTTCCTGGGCTCGTCATGTTCTAAGAGAATGAGAGAACTTTGTGGTTCGTTCTTTTCTGCACTGCGCGCGGAAACTCTCCGAACCGGTGGGATATTTTATTTGCGCGGCGCTCGCGATAAGCACCGGCGACTTTCGGCACATTCCGCCACCTTGACAATGCGCTTAAAGGCGCTGATCCCAGCCCCTGTGGCACCAGCATCCAGCAAAAAGCAACCCGCCGATTATGACTTCTGATCTGTGGAAACCGCTTACTGTGGCTGTTTTAGGAGGCGGTCTCGGAGGTCTTTCTGCTGCCATTGCAATGAGACGGGCCGGCCATAATGTGTCCATTTACGAAAGAAACGACTACGCTGGCGAAGTTGGCGCGTCGCTCTCGTGTGCCTCAAATGGCGGGCGCTGGCTTCATGACTGGGGTGTGGATCCCTATGAGGCCAATCCAGTCATCTTGAAAAACTTGATCAGACACGACTGGAAGTCGGGCAAGATCACGGGCAAATATTCCCTCGGAGACTACCAGGCCAAGTTTGGGTTTCCGTACTACAACTTCCACAGGATTGATATCCACACTGTCCTTCACAAGTATGCGGTGTCCGAAGATGGGGTGGGCACGCCCTGTGAGCTCCATGTCAACCACAAGGCTATAAAAGTGGACTACGAAGCTGGTCATGTTGAGTTTGAAAATGGCAGCCAGTGCACCGCAGATTTGATCATTGCTGCTGACGGCATCAGATCCTTGACCAAGCCTCAATTGGGCATCTCCCCGAAGTTTCGCCATCAGGACTCGTCGTGTATCCGTGTTTTGTTCGACACCAAGAAAGTGCAGGAGCTTGGACTTGCGGATTTCCTGGAGAACGAGGCAATTGAGTTCTGGGGCGGAGACGATAAAAACAAGATAGTGTTGTCGCCCTGTGCAGACAAACGCGTGGTATCATGCTACTGCTTTTATGCGGCTAGCCCAGAGGATGTGAAAGATGGTTGGCACAATGAAATCCTGGTGCAGCAGCTCCTTGATACAGTACCCCACTTGGATCCCAGGCTAGTGGAGCTCTTCACTACTTGTGGCTATGATATCAAACAGTGGCGTTTGTATGTGCACGAGCCACTTCCGTTTTTTTACAAGTCCAGTGCCAATGGCTCGCGGGGAGTGGCATTATTGGGCGATGCGGCACATGCTATGATGCCTGATCAATCGCAGGGCGCATGTGCCGCTTTTGAGGATGCGGGCGCTTTGGGCTACATTTTCTCCGAGAAATTCCATTTGAGTGTTGCTGAGGGCTTGAGAGTCTACGAACAGGAGAGGAAGCCGCGTGTGACGAGAATCCAGAAGGCTTCCTTGAGGGCTCGGGAAAATTTGAACGAGAGAATAGGATGGAGCTCTGGCGCGTCGGACATCGAAACTGCACAAAAATTGACAATTGAAGAGGTGTGTGGCTACGACATGAAGGGGCATATTGATGATTTGGTGGCTGCCTTGTGAAGCATGAGAAGATCAATCAAGGCTTGTATGCTCTGGGGTGAGACCAACCAATATTCTTTGTTTGCCTTGTTTCTTAGAGTATTTAGAATGAATTGAGTACTGCCAAGACTGCAATCACAATAAGTTTATTCTAGCATAGAAGAAATAAAGAGCTCTTGGCAGGGAGCTCTGTCATTTGCAGAGATAAAAGCAGAAGGTGCCAAAACTCATTCAGGAATTAGAGGTGCCGGGTGGATTTTTCAGAAACACTCGCACTCGAGTCATGCTACAGATTTTGAAAGTTTTTGACCTAGTATTGTCAAGAGCTGTTCTAGATCAAAAACTGCTTACGTGCCACATCTCGATCTCCAACCAGAAGGCAGAATATCATGCCTTCAAAATATACTCGAAACAGACATGCGTCAGCTCCATCTATACTAAAGAATCGATTGCAACCAACTGCTTTGCTAAATCAAGCACACATGTTTCCAAGGCCCGGTAAGACACGCCTAGCATCTTCACACCCTTGCTAGAATTGGTTGTATAGTGAGAGCCCTTAATCCGACTGCCCGGATTACCAACAGGGACTGTTTTTGTAATTTTCAGTGGAAGATTTTCCCGTAAAATGTCAGCGATTTCTTGGTTGTCGTAGTCCCCAGCCGAGATCAAAAACCGCTGGTTGGCAGCATTCGGTGCACTCAAAGCCTTCACATGGTACTCGGCCAAATCACGCACATCCACCCAGACGGGATTTTTTGTTGGCGGTACTTGGCCAGAGCCTTTCAAAAGACCCCAGACCACCTGGTTGCTGAAATTCAATTCCTGGGTTCCGGAAATCAAAGATGGAGAAAATAGAGGGCCAAACACCATGGTGGGACATAACACTGTCAAGGAGAAGTTTGGCTTGTGTTGCTCCATATATTTCCAGGCGGCATTTTCGGCCACTGTCTTGGATGCGCGATATGCCACGGCTGGATTTTTGGTGGTGGCCCCGTCTTGCCAAGTCAATGGACTGAAATCGGTTTCATCTAGAACCACGCCTGGCTGGTCGCCCTTACTGGCATCGTAAACCGCCGCAAAAGACGACGTGATAACCACTCGATTCACAGAAGCATTTGCCAGGGCTGCCTTTAAAACCGCCTTGGTGCCTTGCAAGGCCGGCAAAAGAAGATCGTCGACAAAACTGGCGACTTCAAAAGTGAACGGTGATGCCAAATGAAGCACACCCGTGCACTCGGCCATGAGGGTCGCCAATTCCAGGGCATTGGTGATATCTGAGCCGAAGGCCGGCTCGAGAAATGACCGCCTGGTTTCAGGTACACACCTCGCCAAACGGTCAAATTTTTCTTTGCTTCTACAGTAGGCTTTTACCCGGTAATTTTGGAGCAATAAAAGGCCCACGCAATGGGCGCCAATGAAGCCTGTTGCGCCCGTGACAAAAACAGTTTCATCCACAGTCATGGAGATTATTAATCAGGGGAATTTGAAAAAAAAAGGAACACGCAGAAGCCAAGAGAAACTTGGATTGTGCTTTATCACGAAATAAGACCGCGTCGCAAGAGGCCGAAAGTCGCCGGCGGAAACGAGCGTGGCGCAAGAGGCGGAAAGTCGCCGGCGCGGCACAGCCGCCTAAATTCCGCCGCCGTTGCAGCAAGCCTCTTTCGATGCAGGCGATAGCGATAAGGAACCATTACAGGTGGTCGTATAAGTGGGGCCCAGTGTCGCTGGAAACTGGAGAGACAGACTCATCAAACTTAAAGCAATAGAGGAAAAGACACTATTATAGCACAAACGTACTCTAACACAAGAACCAGCTCCCACCTCCCTTGTGTTTGTCTCAAAACAGTTGAAAATGCTGAGCCAGAAAACACCGTACGTCACCGACGTCCAGAGCCTTGAAAGCTCGACGCCTGAAGCCATCACATACATTGGCAACAAGAACTTGGACTATATCCAGGACTTTGACCATGAGGCTCATCCAGAAGAAGTCTCCTCTGACACTGTCATTCGGAAAATGGATAAAGTGCTTGTGTTTCCGATGCTCGTGGTGTACCTTTTGCAGTTCCTCGATAAGGTGGTGCTCAATTACTCCAATGTCATGGGCATGCCCACGGATCTAAACTTCACAGGTAACCAGTTTTCAGACCTTGCCACGTTCTTCTTCGTGGCGTACATTGTGGGCGAGCCCTTCCAAGCTTTCTTGTTACAGAAATTCGCCGTGCACTATGTTTTGGGTGGAAACGTCATTGTATGGGGCATTGCCACGCTGTGCTGCGCTGCAGTACAGAACTACCACGGCATGCTTGCGTTGCGTGTGATTCTCGGGTTTGCAGAGGCGGCAGTCGTGCCGTGTCTTATTCTTCTCACCACCAACTTCTACGACCGTTCGAAAGCCGCCTTCCGCATTGGAATTTTCTACTCGGGGCTCGGATTCGGCCAGATTTTCGGCGGCTTGTTGTCTTTCTTATTTCAGCTCGTGGACAGCACCACCTTTGAAGGCTGGCGCATCTTGTTCTTGGTGGTAGGCATCATCAACATTCTCACCGGGTTGTACGTGGTTGTGTTCATTCCACCCGAGCCCTTGAAGGCCAAGATGCTTTCGCCCAAAGAGAAATTTGTGCTTTTGGAAACCTTGACAGAGACAAAAATAGGTGTTGTCAGTCATAAGTTCAAACCTAGACAGGTTGTGGAGATGATGCTCGATCCACAGTGCTGGCTCTACTTGGTAATCTCGGCCACCATCTCATTTTCTTCCAACACCATCTCGTCATTTTCCGCCAAGGACATTGTATCTTTTGGGTTTTCCGCCAAGCAAGCTGCACTTCTCAACATGCCCTCGGGAGTGGTCAGTATCGTCACGTCGTGGATCTCCACCTACTTCATCATGCGGGGCACGACCCGGTATGTGGCCATTTGCGTGCTCCTTGTGCCGGCCATATGCGGAGCTGCTTTGATGTCGTTTTTGCCCAAGTCAAACAAGGCGGGCCTTTTGATTGGAATCTACATGATTAACTGCATCACCGCCCCACTTGCCATAGTATACTCGTGGGCCTCGGCTAATGTGGCTGGCTCCACTAAGCGTATTGGCGTCACGTCCCTCTATATAAGTATCGGGTTTGCTCTTGGAAACATCACGGGGCCTCAGTCATATAGAGCCGAGGACGCGCCGTACTACTATCCTGCCAAGATCTCGATGTTGGCCACGCAGGCTGCGAGTTTTGGTTTGGCTTTGGTCATTGCGGGAATCTACTACTTGAGAAACAAGCGCCGCGACTCCATGGCACTGAAGGAAAATGTAGAAGGGCTTGTTCTTGATGTGTGGAGCGACCTAACCGACATGCAGAACAAGGCCTTCAGATATACATACTGATTCTAGAGATATAGATAGATTTGTTTTTTAATACTCATTGTTAGTAAATTTTTTTATTAGGTTGGTGAGCAGATCTGTTTTTGAAGGCTGACTTTGTATGGCAACAATTGAGCGTTGCTGGCCGGAATGACTTCTTGTTTCTGGTTTTGAGGCCAGAACTCCAATTAATATATTAAATTTTGGTTCAAATTCATATCAAGTCGCTCAATTAGCAAAATATCATCAGCTTTATTTCTAATCATACTCGTACTTAAAAAGTTTCTGGCTCTCCTATACACATCCACGAGTATTCTCGTCTTTTTTAAACAGAGACGTAGAAAGCGGTTCACCCGATACACTGCGTCCAATGCGCTGAATATCCGGAATCTCTTCCAAAAGCAATAATTGTTCAACTTAAGCGCTTATGTGCAACTCTAGGTATTTTGTTTTAGCTGGAAAGATACAATGTCATACAAATATCATACTAGACTATAGGGAGACATCAACGTATAGCAATGGTTTCAACAAAATAATATCTTAAATAAAGAAATTGAAAAAAGCAACAAATAAAGGAGCAAAGTAGAACAAGACATTTCCAAAATAGAACCGACAAACATGAAGAGAAAACAATTCTCGTGTCTCAATTGAATCCCTATACATATTTGATGTCATTTCACAAGCCTTTGAATATCTTGGCGAATTGAAAGTGACTTTTCTTCAATAGGTAGCCCCAATTAAGATAACTTTTTTACTGATCAGTCTCGTTATTCAAATAATAAGGATTTGCAAGAAATACAAAACCACCCCTACTGTAGTAAGTACAACATAAATCTCCTTCTATTCAAAGTCCCGAAGATTTTGTTCGTTAGCTTTGACGCATTGGATCACAATTGATTTTTCTCTCTTTACTAAACCGCATTAATAGAAGCAATGGTTAAGCTAGACACTCACTCTACTGTTAAATATTTACTGATCAGTAGAGTTTTTGTGAAAACTAACCCTGATGGTGTCACCCTTTGCTCTGAGAAGATGGTTACTCATTGAGGTCTCAGAAATTAAATCAAACTGGCGGTACAGGGTGATGATACCGATTTGACACTTATTGACATAAACTGGATATAAAACATACTTTCCTACTTGCTGATTATAGTCATCTTCACCGGATTGCAGTGTGAAAAGTCGAGATCATATAGATCTTGTATCTGAATTTCGTTTTCGCACGATTCATATCCTATGTGTCGCAAAGGACTAAAGGTTT
Source organism: Metschnikowia bicuspidata var. bicuspidata NRRL YB-4993 (assembly GCF_001664035.1). Classification (NCBI taxonomy): domain Eukaryota; kingdom Fungi; phylum Ascomycota; class Pichiomycetes; order Serinales; family Metschnikowiaceae; genus Metschnikowia; species Metschnikowia bicuspidata. Next base: position 1,771,191 of record NW_017387732.1, on the reverse strand, counting down.
TGACAGAGGTCTTAATGAGAGCAATATTTCGACCATCTTTGAGACGATCTTCTCCAAAGCATAGTTTGAAAGCTCGCTAAGCTGAATGTATTCGGCATCGTATATCGAGCATGATAGGATTCTGATAGACCCCGTTTGCAAGAGCTTTTAGCATTCTTTTAAAAAGAAAAACACGTGACGCCGAAAAATGAGAAAAGTGCTTGATTATTTTTGATTCCCAACAAGGACATAATTTTCCATTCAAGGAAAAGTGATTGGTATTTGGCGGGTAGCCTCGTTCATCATGACACTAGGTATAATCTCGAGATTTTGAAGTGTATTCTTCTGGACTCCACAAAAGTGGCTATATAAATGTATTCTGGTTTAATTGAAACTTTCAGCGCTCTCAATGTATACTCTCGGTGGTCCTCACTCAAGTTTTCGGCATTATTGTTCAAAGCTAAGTTTGAATCAGCAACGACCAAATAGATAAATATACATCAATCATAGCTCAGCCGTTGTATTGCTGATGGTGCCTGTCTTTTCCGTTTCTGAAACATCATGATAAACGGTACGTGCGTATCTAAACGGAGAGCAGATGGCGCTCCTATATTATAACTTGTTTAGCTTAAGAGGCAAGGGGTAGACATTTTCTGGGCATGACATTTGCCAAATTTGATATTTGCCCAATATCAAGTCGATATTGTTTTGAAGCTGAAAATGCAAGATAGTGCCATTCGAATAAAGTGATACTTTAGCACGAAGCTGAGGTGCAGCGTTGAATTTCTAGCCCCAGATCCGCATGATTATATTCATTTGTCTCATGAAAAGCTTAAACCCAACTTTTCTTTCAGCTCGAGCCATATATTTGATTTCCGAAATATATCATCCACGGTTTCAAGTTAAAATTATCTTGGTTCAATGGAACGGTTCCATCCGCTCCAGTTTCCAGAACTTTGCTTACGTATAATTTGCTTAGATTCGTGCTTAACGCTCGAAGCAACCTATCAAAGGCATAAAATCTGTGTCTGAAAATACCAATCCAGGTATTTAGGAACTAATTCGCTAGCTACGTTTTGCGAATCCCACACCAATTTCTTTACAATCAAATTTCGACAGTCGTAACTTGTAACTACCTCTTGCTAAATTCTATCACTGTCTTCCAAACCAAGCAAGGAATCATTTGAATCTTTAAAAGCCTCAATACTTTCTGAACTCTCACTGTCCTTAGATGATGTCCGGCTAGAATAGGTTTGTGATTGACCTTTTGCCATAAGCAGCTTGATTTCCTTCCTCAGTATGCTTCCAGTTGTGGAAATAAAGCAGCCTTTAAGCGTTTTGTTTAACATTTCTTCCAAAGTAGCGTCAAGCAGTATTTGCAAGGCAGAAATAAAGGCCCAAGGCTCGTTTCAGTGCTGTAGACTAGAAGGAGGCCGTGAACATCTCATAGACCAAAATTTTGTGCAAAGGACTGATTATGAATAAAATGTTATTTTTTATCTAAGAATGATTGGTATCAAACAAGACAAATGAGCATTGCAGACATCTTACTTATCTTTAAAAGACGATTAATCCCGGCTATTAAAAAAAACCCTGCTTTTTCAACATTATACTCTACTTGCAAATATTGGGAGATGTCAAATAGACCGGTATTTACTGAAATTAGAGGAAATGGGCCACCACAAGCACCCACTCATATACCGAATATAATATACAGATGCCTTTCGTCAGAGATACTACAGATAATACAATGGTAATAGCTAAGCAAAAAAACCAATGTGTCTCTTTTGCGTAATTTGAATACTGGTGCTACTTTTAAACGCGAAATACTCCCAGGCCACCATAACCAAGCAAAAAATAAAATCGTCATTGTTTTGGTGTTCTGCCATATTTATTGGACCCCCAAAATAAGGATCTATATAGTTTTGGACACTATTTTTTACAATATATGTGCTTGGTCCTTGTGGTTTAGAACATTTATATATCAGAATTACAATGAAGATGGGTAAATCATTGTTCGCTGTGACCTGTGTGCATTCAAACGAAATTCATCTAGCCGGCTATCTCTGGGAGTCTTTGCATTGTTCGCACTATACAAAAACAAGAAAAAAAGCTCGGGCAAACGATTTTTGGACCGAATCGCTACAACCTAAAATTTAGTTTATTCAGCTCTTTCTATACGTGCGTCAGCTATGCGACCTACAAGATGTTAAGATCTAGACCTCAGAATCAAATTTTAGAGTATTTGAGTGTGAATTTTGGAACAATGTGCCTTCTATTATTGGGGTTCATTTTTAAGGAGCGCAAGCAAAAGTTAAATTTTAAATTGCTTCCTCTTGGGTAAAGCAGAACCTGGGAAGCTCGAGGAAACAATAATGATACCTCAGATTCAAAGAAGAACGTTTTTCTTCATGTCTAACTATTGACGAGTACCCAGATGTAAATCAGCTCATTATTCTATTGAAGTGGGCTTTGCAAAACTTTTGTAAGCTATTAAAGTTGCCATTTTTACACTAAGTCGATGCTGAACTGTTTTTTATTGAGTTTGAAAATAAGTCTTAGCTCTTTTGACACGGTCTGGGATTATAGACATAAATAGTTTTTGACTAACTCAAACAATGCCAGAGTCAAAACATCCACCATTTTAATATAAATGAGCTTCAATACCAATTGAACTATTGTGCAATTTCATCTTGATTGAATCTCCGTATCTGGCTTATAGTCAGTTCTGAGTATACAATCTTTGGCCTCCAAGAACTTCAAATATGATCTCCACGTTTTGTCTCCGACACTCAAGCAGTTAAAGTCCCCAACAAGCACAAGGCCGTATTTTGCCCGTGTCAACGCAACATTCAACCTGCGTCTATCTTTCAAAAACCCAATTTTGTTCATCTCATTTGATCGGACACACGAGAAAACAACAAAGTTTTTTTCTCTTCCTTGAAATGCGTCGATAGAAGCAATCATTATCCCAGAAACACTATGGACGGTGACTGCTTTGCCCCCATCATCATTGTTGTTTTGTACCTCCACGTTTGTTTTTTGCATATTGATAAATTTGTTATTCAGCAAGGTCCTTGATATCAAGTCCCGCTGGCCACGGTACGGAGATGTCACACCAATATCAGATCTATCGACATTTAGCTTTTGAATTAGATGCTCCAATACTTGCTCAATGCATTTAATCTCTCCTGGGTTGGAGTAAGTGCAAGAATCTTTTTCCTTGGATTGTGACACAACAATTTTTTCAGGACAGCTACCCAAAGTGTCCCAGAAGACAGTTGGATGTAAAAGAGGGCCATATTTTAGACGGTCACTGGCATTGATTCCATCCTTGAGAAGTCTGCCATAAAATTCGTTCCTTGGAAACTTACTCAATTCTGGGTGCATACGATACTGTAAATCGAGCAATACTGGATTTTCGTAGCTGCCGTTTTCCATCATGCGCTCAAAAAGAGAGAAGGATAAAGCAGGAACATTAGAAAAGCTGCTCAACTGCTTCTGGTCACCAACAAAAACGAACTTCTCGACTCCTTGAAGTGAAAGGGGAATCAAGCTGATGACTTCATTTGACTGCGTAGCCTCGTCCATAATGACAACGGGTATATTGCCGACATTTCTGATTTTTCCACCCCCAGCTGCAACCGAAGTGCAAAAAATGACCTTGCTTCTTTTCATGATTAATTCGGATACCGCATAAACATGCTTTGTCATCTGTTTGTATTCTTCGGGATGAAGATATTCGCCTGGGGTTTTATTCCGATTTACCAATGACTTGATATTATCTGGTAAAAGGTCAAAGATATTGTTATGCAAGCATATGTGACCAAGCGGGGAGTTTTTTGGGTATTCAGACTCTCTTGCAACTCCCACAAGTCTCACAAGGGTGTCTTTGGGCATCATTAACAATTTTTCAGCAATATTGTCGACTGCTAAATTTGAGGCAGCAATCACCAATATAGGAAACTTGTTTCTCTTCAAAAGTTGTGTTACCATGTTTTGTATGGTGCAGGTCTTACCTGTTCCGGGAGGTCCCTGAATTATAGTTATGAAATTGTTCAAAGCTGTCTGAACTGCCTGTTTCTGTGATTTATTCAATGAGTCCAGATCCAGCAACACATCTTCACTTAAAATAGGGCTTTGTTGAATCTTCATCTTTCCTAGCAACAAATTTCTAATTTTCTGAACTTGAATGAGCAGCATTGCTTGATAAGACCGACTGGAGGGAACGGAAACTGGAAGTATCTTCAAATTCTCTATTCCTTGTGATGTGGAAAAAGATTTTTTATTCCAGGGGTATCTCTGGATGGAGAGGTCCATTACTTTAGGAATCTTTACTTTTGATTTCATCCCTTTCCTTGTACTATACTCTTCGCGCTTCAATTTTGCAGATCCCACGTAACAAAACAAAGGAGAGGTATCAGGTGACAAGAGAATCATGCTTTGCGACCTATAGAAAGGCAACAAATCTGCATCTGCTTGTTTCTTGGACATGAAGCGCTCTTGAAAATCGTAGTTTATAGGTACTTCAAGCGACAACCTATCCGCCGTCATATTACACTCATCCTCCCAATTCAAGTAAAAATCCCGACTATTCAACACCTGCTTTGAATCAGGGGAGGCGCTTATCTTTTCCTCAAGATACAAATTGTAGCTCATTGCATTGAAATACTCATTTATTGAGTTGTAGGTGAGTCTGGGAATACCCAGAGCTTCGGATTCAAAGTCCTCTTCATCATGAGGTTTAGATTCGGATGCAAGCATTGAATCAATTTCTCCGCTTTTTGGAAAAACAATATCACGGGTCTCACATTCACCGTGATTCTGGATTAATGAAGAGCTTGGATCCTTGCGGGAATTACTTTGAAGCTGGGAGATTGCCACAGAAAACAGGTTAGGTTTATCAAGTATTAGGCCTGAAAAGTCCAGAGCTAAATCTTGCTCCGATTCAGCGCGATGTAAAACTAATGACTGGCTCAGAATAAAATTATTGGGATTTTCATCTGGATTACCCGGGGTCAAGGCAGAGGCGATGGACTTGATGATGTTGCACCATTGAGATTGCTGCTCAAAATCCGAGTCACGACATGCCACAGTAGTGACACCCGAAACTGTCAAAGACTTGTATTTGTCCTCTATGATCTTTATGAGTTGCAGAAGATCACCATTGCTCAAGACGTCTTGTTTCTCAATTGCAGTCATGGGCTCAATGCACTTATGACAAAGCAATCCCGGGGACATTAAATTGTTTGGTTCTTCGGAATCTAGATAAAGAAGATACGGGGAGTCTTCGAAACAAGATGCACATGAGATAATCTGCCTCTGAAGTGCATTCCAAATATATATTTGGCATTTATCTCTAGGGTGGTCTATGGGACTAATATTCACCATTTCACAAGTTTTGCAAAGGTAAATAGCCGTTGATAGCTTTTCTTGAGGTGAGCATAAATATTTTGAAGCATCATATTCCTTTGTTACATTGGAAGACTGGGTGTCAACACTTTTCTGCAAATTTAGATCATAATCTTGACCCTTATCTTGCGATGAACTTGAACAGTTTACTGTATGTAACAAATTGTCCATCGGAATCGGTTTTTTCGTCAATGGAAGCTGATCGAAGGTATTGAATGTTTGCTTGATCACGTTTATGGATCAAAAAAACAGCAGTGCAGCATGTACAATCTTACTGCTAGCTATAAATACTGTTGGATTCAGATATTGAATTTGCCGCACACAATCTTGAAGGGCCGTCATGGAGCATTTCAAGATATTCCATTGTTTCCTTATGTATTGTGCTTTTGGAAAATACCATGAAGGACCACTGCTCGAAATACAATACAAGTCACAATATCATTGAGGTCACACAATATCAGTTTTGAACAATAGCTTGCATGAAAATCTTTCTCAACACATTGGAATTTCTTTTTGGAATGTGATTCATTCTCAGTCCACTTTACCACTGAGAAAACTAATCTGATTGTGTTTCCGTTTTTGTTTCTCATTTTTCAGAAGTGCATGGAGTTTTTAGGTCAGTTTCCCGGTAACATGGGTACAGAAAAGAAATTCAGAAAGACGCAAATTCTGCTTTTCGACTGCACCCTGGTCTTTACCGAAATATATTGAAGTTTCATGTGGTGATGAAAGAATGGGTTTCTGAAATACAAACTAATATTAAATGTATGAATTCACAAAGGAGCTTGCTGTTCGGCAATGCACTGCATAAGCTCTAGAACCAAGTTCTTAATTATTTTATGTTGCTGAAGGTATTGTCAATCCTTTTTGTCTTTGTATCGAGGATACACATGTTATTGTTCAGATAATGCTTACTATAGGCGACACATTGTTGAAAATATCCTTATCCGAAAACAGTAAGAGTGACCTCGATTGTGCTAGTATGTGTTTCAACAACCATGCCGACAACATACTTTAAAGAGCAATCTTAAAACAGAGCAACCAAGATTTCTATTCCGCATAAGAACATAAAAGTATAACCATTCACGAATTGAAAGACTTTTGTGACTAGCATCACAAAGAAACTTATTAATGGCTTCCGTCGCTTATTCTAGAGCCCCCATAGTAGAGTAAATTCTGCGCTTAACAGTATTTTGTCCCCAGTCTAATCATGAACTGAACTTCGATTTCATTCTTCAGGAACAGAGCTCAAGATCAGTATAGTGGTTGGGATATAACCTCTAAAGGCGAAGCCCTTTTCAGGGTCAATCAAATAAGTCATGAAAACTTCATGTTTCCCTCTTTTTTCTCAATTTTGACTTCATATCTCCACATATATATCTGAATATAGTCAGTCCGTATGTTGACATACTCTAAGCCACACGGATGCGTTTCGTCTTATCTTAATTTTTGTCAATATTTTTTCATCATTCCTAAATGCTAAGTAGCTCAAGTCAATATACACATACTACGAGCGTCTACAACATTCTTCTAGGATCCAGACTGACCTTAATTTTCAAAGCCGTTTTGACGCAGGATCGACTTCAACACAAACTTGTTAAGATAGATGACCCACCAGTATGGTGGTTGGGACACGTACTCTAAAGGCGAAGCCACTCTCGCAGTGGTCAGCTATATAAGACATGAAAAACTTTTCATGTCTCCTTTCTTCCTTCTTTAAGGGGAAACTCCTCTTCCTAGATCTACATCTTAATCGATTCATACGTTACCATAAGCTAAGTCCCACCGATGTGGTCCTTACCATAGTACTGTTCGTTCATATGTTTTCACCATCCTAGATGCTATACCAAGATGTGCCCGGTATACGTATACTAGGACTGTCTACAACATTGACCAAGGCTCTGGGCCGGCTTATAGTTTCAATGCAAGATAGACTTCAACAAAAGCTTGTATTGACTATATGCAGTTTTGACGCAAATATGTGAACTACTCGTAGAATGCTTTTCCTATTTCCAGGGCTCCCCCCCGTTTCATATTCGCAATCATATGTATAAGTTGGATTTAACTCAGCTTATTATTTTAGCACGTCATTGACAATTAGAAGTACAAACATGCACAATCCCAGCAAAACCTCTTACAAATTTGACTTGAGGTTGTTATGCTTGACGTGAAGTATAGGCTGGAGTTGCCCAGCCGACATATCTAGGATATCTAACTTACCAAAACTCTTCTGTAGAGCCCCTTTATCAATGTATCCAAGATCTAGTGGATCTTCCATCATTCGCACCTGCCGTACTCGAATTTCAACTTACTCAAAACCAATTTTCGCTTCTCCAAATAACTGATATATCTCTTCCACAAACAGTCCCCTCTCTTCAAACAATAGAGGTCACCGACAATAACAAGACCAAATTTTGCTCTCGTTAGTGCCACATTTAGTCTGCGCCTGTCCTTCAAAAAGCCAATAATGTTTTGGACATTGGATCTGACGCATGATAATATAATAAAGTCCTTTTCTCTACCTTGAAATGCATCAACCGAGGCAATCATGATCTCTGATACCAAATGAACAGTGGCCGGCTTGGACTCTTCCAGGTAGTCATTGTTGCTTTCTTCCACCGTTCGTTTTCCCTCAGGGTTTATCTTCTTATTCTTTGAAGCTGACTCAGAAATGAGATCACGCTGTCCACTGTACGGAGTTATCACACCGATGTTTGTTTTTTCGACATGCATCACTTCAATAAAATATTCCAAAATCTGCTCCACGCGCTTGACTTCTCCAACATTACAATATGTGGACCCATAATCTCCCGTATAATAGGAGATTGCTCTCTCTTCACGACATCGTTTTTGTGTGTCCCAAAACATAAGAGGACGTGAAATATTTCCGTACTTCTGATGTTTTTCAGCAGTGACTCCATCCTTTAACTTCCCATCATAAAACTCCTGGCTGGGGAACTCGCTGATTGCAGGATGCATACGATATTGAGTATCAAGAAAAATGGAGTTTTTGCAAGATCTATTAGCCAAAATGCGCTCAAAAAGAGAAAAGGCTAATCCTGGGACATTTGAGAAACCATTCAATTGCTTCTCGTCCCCAACAAGAACAACTTTTTTGACTTGATTAAGTGTAAGTGGTATCAAACTGGCAACTTCAGAAGACTGTGTAGCCTCGTCCATAATTACGATGGGTACTCTGCCAAGCTTCTGTAAGTTTACTCCGCCCGCCGAAACAGAAGTGGTCAAGAATATTTTGCTCTCACCCACTATTTTTTGAGAGCACCTTATTTGCTGGTCCAACACTTGTTTGTATTCTTTAGGCTCGAGTTGATGGCGACAATATTTTATGTCGTCTAACAAGACTCGTATATCTGGTGAAGCTTGTGCATATATTTTGTTGTGTAGACAAATTGGGCCTAACACATGACTCATTGGGTACTTGAATTCACTCGTTCGTGCCAGAATTTTCAAAACCGAATCTTTGTGAACTTTTATCAATTTCTCGGCAATGTTGTCTATTGCTTGATTCGAGGCCGCAACAATTAGTATGGGGTACTTTCCTCTCAATAGAAGTTCCGATATCATGTTACAGATTGTGGACGTTTTACCTGTTCCGGGAGGACCTTGAATTAACGTGATGCGATTTGTCAACACTGAACGAATTGCCAAAATTTGCGACTCATTCATTTTGTCCTGTGATATGTTTAAACGCTCCTCAAGACTCGTAGGTTGTGGCTCGAATGTTTTGCCCAAGAGCATATCAACAAATGGAGAAGTCTTTAATCTTGTGAAAGCTGAAAATGATCGGCTTTTGGGAAGCGAGACAGGTAAAATCTTGAGTTTCGAATAGTCTGGTTCCCTGCACAGTCGTGATATAGCCCATGAATTGGAGCTCATTGAGACACTCAAAAGTTGAACGCTAGGGGATTTTACGTGAGAGCCATCGTTTTCAATTCTTGTGAAATCAACGGTCCAAAAGTCAGGCTCAGTGTATGGTTGCAAAAAAATCATTACTTGACCTGAAAAAAAAGGGTTCTTACCCATCATATCCATTTTTTTTGAAATAAACGTTTTTTTAAATTCATCCGTCATCCGTATGCAAATGGTGCATTCTTGAACAAAATTAAGGCATTTGTTCTCTTCGAAATAAAAATCTTTTTCGGTCAAAATTGGGGCTTCAAAAGACAGAATACTTCCGATCTCCTCAAGGTATATTTTATTGCTCATTTCACAAATGTATTCCTCTATAGTGTCATACGTGAGTCTTGGGGCTAAATCTCGAGCAGAAAAAGGGACGCTACTTCTGTGAGATTCTTTATCTTTCAAGTGACTGCTATTTTTGTCATTCAATCTAATGCCGGTAGAGTCTTTAGGCTCTTCGAGGGTTAGATCCAATGTAAGCTGTGTCATGATTTCCTCTGTGGAAATCAACCTGTTGTTAACCTCAGAGACATGCTTCGAAGATCTCTTGTCCTCTGAAACAGAAAGATGTCCCAGATCTTTCTTGTTTGTCATTCGTAATTGATATATTTTGTGGTGGGAAAGCTTTAGAAATCTGAGATTTTCCTTTGTATTTAAATGGTAAATTTTTTTTGAATATCTTTATTGTTTTTAACAATATGGCTTGGACAAGACCAACAAAGCTAGCACTGTTTTTGCCATTATTAGAAGAAAGGTTCTCGCCCTTTTGAAACTAAGCCCCAGGGCTCAGTTAAAATCCATTGTTTGTTTATTTATAGTAAATTATGGCTTTTATCGTGAATAGGCACATCATTACGGCTTGGTTTCAGGTAAATCTTTCCTTTAGGCTTCATACTTTCAATTGTTGGCAAATGTAAGTATTGTTGAAGTGTTTGTAATTGATATAGAGACCAATGCAAAGATTCAGGCACATCTTTTATTCATATTGGTCCTACAATGTAAACTCAAGGACGCCGTCATAATCTTAGGACTTTACATGCAAATAAATCTGCTTTTGAATGCAAACATGGGCCCTCGTGTTAAACAAAATTGCTCTTCTGCTCTTGCTTTATTACTTCAATTGTTTGTTTTTACTTCAAAGACTTTATTATACTAATTCTCATAACCGACATATCCCTGGAGGATACAGAACTAGAATACAGATTGAAAAAATAAATCTCTTCCAGATGAAGAAGCAATCATAAATACAGTATATAAGTTTATTGTCTTGGCTTTTATGTTATGTGCAGAAGCTTTTTAGAAGTTTCTCCATCTCGATTTTTGTTGTCTTGACGGTGTTCAATCGATGTAAATAAACTAAATCATTGCTTCAACAAGAGATTACCCTATAAATGTAAATAAAAATGACAGGTACTCTCAAATTCTTGTAAAGGCAAGAGGTATACAACAAAGTCTTTGGCTTACAAGCTTTACAAATTATCCCTAAAAGATGAATAAAGTCCATTTATACATTGACTAAATGTGTCTTGCTTCATCGAGTCCACAGTTTCTCTGACTTGAACAATAAAGTGTGCACACAATACACACAAAGATAAATGATTTAAAGGCCCATTCTAGATTGCAATGTCTGCAGTTCTGACATTCACTTTATCCTGAGTGAGGTTTTTCTCACTGGTTAGTTTCTCTTTCAGTTTCTCATTCCCTTTGAGGGCGGAAAAGTTCAAGACATAATTGATCACATTGAATTGTGTCATGTGGAGATGTAAAGCTTCCAGGACTTAAAAGAATCAATAATATACGAAATTCTTTTTCTTTTTCCTTTAAGACTGCTTGAAGCTAAGTCGGGATTGGTCCTGTCTCTCTTTATTGTTTAACCTTCAATTCAAGCTCATATATACCAAAGAACGCATATAAATCTAAACACAATGGACATACTAACCGATTATATTGGTCTTCTTGTTTATTAATTTTGCAGTAGATGCAAACAAATAGGTGGTTTATATTAATAGATTGTTTGCAGTGACTAACGTATGCTCAATTGTGGTATAACTTCTGATTTATCTCGTTTTGACATTGCAATTGTCGAAGAGGCAAAATGAGAATCAGTCTGGCTCAAAGACGGAAGCGTAGGTAAGCTCAACCCGAATTTTTTATTTGTTCCGAAATCTCAGAGATTGAAGTCCTGATTTATCGACCACTTTTGAGCTCAATAAACATCAGGAGGAACTGTGTAGTTTTTGATGGTAGATAGAAGGGGAGCCGAAATGCAACTTTCAGGAAATATTATTATAACTTTTGCCAAAGGATATACATTCTAAATATCCTAGCACTTCTTGGAATGAATTTATTTCAGCTTCGGAATATGCTCGCACATAAATTGAAAAAATATTTTTCTAATTGGTCTATTATTTAACTCTTACCCCAGCTGCATTATTATGAAACCAATATAATGGATACTTTTCTAGGGCACCTTGAGATAATATTTCAAAGCTGATTATTCCCGCAAGGTAAAAACCCAAGACAACAATAATAGAGTGCAATACGATGCCAGACCACTCCATAAGACCACTTCAGAAAATGCTCAGCATAATAGTGTTTCCCATCATGGAGTTGGTACTTTGAAGAGAAGAGTAATACTGCTAGTAAATGCAACCTGTGATGAGAAAATGTTACAACAGACAGCTTCAAGCGGCCATTTAGGGTTTGCAAAACCAATATAGCTCTGCTTCTAGCACTTGATGTTGATGCAACTAAAGTAGACGTAGTATGATGCTACACTCTACTATGAGGTCGTTTAAAAATCTTTATGACAATTATGCTCCATCAGAAACCAACGAGAGGATGGGGTTGATAATTCCACCGAATAGAACTCTGCCATCATGAAGTGCCAGAGTCAGGAGCAAATTGCATATGGGTAGCTTTTCCATTGAGTCTACCCTGCGTAAATTTTGCATTAATATTATAGGCCTATCTGAAGCCTGGGTCAACGTTGTAGACAGCTGAGTATTCATCTGCAAGCTTTCCATGAAGCATCAAGACGTGGGACAAACATGTGAGCTTTTTCTTTGGTAGATTCATCTGACAAGTAGAGCAAAATTAAACAAATTGTATATATATAAAAAACCTTTAAACAGCACCCAGATACTTACCAAGTATCGGAGCTCGACCCACCCCTTCCGTTAGTCACGGTCTGGATGGTCCTCTTGGCCCATATCTGTTTACGTATTGGATCTTACGTCATCAATTCCTAGGATAATCTCCTGTATCAGTCACTACAGCTCAAGAGGTTAGAGAGGACTTCAGCAGCTAACTTTCGGCGACTCACCACTCCTTCGAGTGCATGCCTTGAAAACTGTGGTCACAAAACAATTCAATTATGTTAGGTTCTCCAAAGAGTTGTCGGCCGGAGCCAACATTGCGGTCAAAATCATTTGCTTGGCAAGTTTTAGCTCTTTCCGCCAATGTTTGGAGACTTCATGGATATTGTAGATATAGATTTTTCACAGTCGTTGTAGATATGGATTAGCAACGCGTCTGTGGCGTCTCCGTTGTTGTCAATTTGATGTGCAAAGATGACATTTGAAATCCAATATTTCGCGTGGAAGAGTCCTAGGGTAGACATATGATCCGTGATTGACGTGATGAATGGACAATAGATCGTATCGCTTCAGTCATTCTGGGTTATACAAGGCTTTTTAAAAGTGTATTCTGGCGGTCTGCGAGGCATAAGCGAAAAAATCGCCCCGGCACTATGGGGGAGGTTGTTATTCTGGCTTTTTGTGGCTCGAGTATGTGAAAGTCTTTTCCCTAAAGGCATTCTTCTCAGCTTCCTCGATCCGTGGAGTTTTACCAGAATTTGTTTGATCTGCTCATGACTGTTTCTTGAGTTATCTCCAGGTGTAGGTATGGCTCTTGTCCTATGAACGACTTCTTTTAACGCTGCGAAGTATTTGAATTCGTATTTAGTGAATTTCAAATCCAAGTGTGTTAAGAATCAACCCGTTTTGTCGAGCAAGAAGTTATACCATTCGGAAGTGGCTGAAGTTCGTAGCCTGGCATGTTCTTTTGATACGATAATATTCATGTGATGCAGCATTCTTATTCAAGATACTGGGTGTACCTGCTATCATTGATTTGCAGGGTATTTGTCCACACCAATAATAAATTCCCTTCAAGTTGTGTCAGTAGTTTGATAAGGCCATAGCCTACGTTTGGAGGTCTCGCGTGAAGCTTCAATTTGTAGATTTCTGGGAACATTGGTCGAAATTTGAAATCGATTTTGTCAAGTTCTCTGGCAGTTTTAAATTGGCTGTAAATTTCGCCCAGTTAGCCCACTTTGTTGGAATATTCAAGCAAATCTTTGAAAAGATGAGATGTGGGGAATCGGAGAAGATCTTGTTGAAATTTGGAATAGCTTCGATGGAAGCCGACAGGTTTATATTTCTCGTCGCGTATTCTGCAATTGCTCACTCGCTCGAAAGCTGTGATTATCTTTTCTGCTTTTGTAGTCATCGATACCATTGAGAAAATCATGTGCAAACGCATGGTTTTTCATGGTTCGTACTAGTTGGTAGCAGAGTTTGATCCATTCATTTAGGTTGAGTTGAGCTAGAGACGGGTCTAGTAAAAGAAGAGACTATAGGGGATTTTGTTGCCGTGTGCCACGTTGGAGTGGAAAGTAAGGCCCTTCACACTTAAATTAATTCATATAAATGTTACCGCACTGGAATGTTCCGTTCTTATCAGTAGTATGAATCGAAGGGCCGGATACTCAAATTCCATTTGCACAAGAAAGTCTTGTACATATGGATGAGATATGCGGTCAAATGCTTTCGTAAGATCAGCCATTAGAACTGCTTTGAAATGTGAATCATGTCTTTCCCTTCTGTCAGCTTTATAAGCAGCACCATGAAGAAGAATTTCAAAGTGTTTTGATTGATCTTTCGGTCTTTCATGAATCCTCGCTGGTGTTGGCTGACTAATTTGAGAAGAACTTCAATTCTAGAGCCAACCGCATTTAAAGTAACGAGGCGATTATCGAGAAGGCAGTCTTGATGTCTGCTAATGCACCCTCCATCAGAAAGTGGGAGTTATTTACTTTACCATAAACACCTTTTATCAGATAGTGGGTGTCTCATTTTGTCAGAAAATAGATTTCATCAAAACATAGGAGTCTTATACTTTATCCTAGGCACCTTTCATGAGCGCATGAGAGTCTTTTACTTCATCCTAGGCATCTTTCATCAAACCGTAGAAGCATATAAAGCCCCAGGTGAATATTTCCCTCGGTGTCCACTAATCATTCAAATCATACACTGCTTCGTACTGTGCTGTCTGGGGTTATTTCGAAACCAAGAATCGAAATAAATTTCATGCACAAAAAAACAGCTGTCTTCGCTTGCAAATTTTCTTTCATTGAGATCCTTGATGGAAGACAAGCAATGACGGCAGAATGACACAGCCTTTTGCACTGGCACAGCAATGAGATTGTTTTCACTATAATGATAGTTTGCCAAATGTAACAAACATTAAGTCCACATGGCGAAGAAGTATATAATCGGGTAGCCCATTTGTGGTTGATGTATATTTGAAACAGCTGCTGCCATTGTCGAGAGAATGACTCAGAAGTTGCCCTTTAAGTATCTACCAGCTCATGAGAACAAAGAAGGGGTTTGCAGCATTTGCACGATGAAGAAAACTCGGAAAGGTTGCGCACTTCAGAAACATAATTTCTCTCTCACCGAAAGAATGCAAGTCAGTGATGAAAGCTTGAATTTGATATTAGCAGTATTTTGATCAAAAATGGCATATTTGTTGAGGCACGCTCAGAACATTTAATAGATTCTGCTCAGTGAGATTATTTGCTGCCACTTGAGGTATAATCGAGACGGTGGTATAAAAGTCTTTTACTCTGACAAAAAACCTTTCATCAAAACATCGAAGCACCCTTCATCAGAAGGTAGGATTCCTGGCTTTGTTCAAAGCACCTTTCATTAAAACAGAAGAGTCACACTTTGTCCTGAGGCTTTGATGTCTGCTAAGACACATTAGAACATAGAAATCCCCTACCTTGTCGTAAACACCTTCTAGCAGAAGTTAGGAGTCTTCTGCTTTGGAGGCAGAAGTTTTCTGGGCTGGAGCTGTCATATGGCAACGTACGACACGACTACAATGTAGAAATTAGGAGAGAGGAGGTGCCCTCACAGAGACATGTACAGTTTCTCATGTCTGGTATCACTGACCAGCTTTGCCTTTACGGATATGCCCCAATTACCACACTGATACAATCAAAAGTACCAGGCTCTGAATAATCTTACGACCGAGACCGAGATTTGACAGACTGCGTCCTCTCAAACTGTAGGATGCTCGTCATGATACCGAATGCGAGACTGGCAGTGAGCTGACCAGTCGAGGGCAAAGAACCTAGCAGAAAGGGGTTACAGCTCTTGTGGCTACAGGTACTGCTATTTTAGTTACGGTATTATATTGTGGTAACAGCTGCTGATGTTTTATAGTTCCAGCTGTTTTGTAGTTGCAAATATTGCTGTTGTAGTTACAGTACTGCTCTGTCACAGTATTGCTCCTTTCAGTTCACAGTCACTCACGTTGATACTAGTGACTATTGTCTGGGGTACTGAAATTTTATTGATTTACAATTTTTGTAGTATTATCAATATATTTCATTGATTGATATTATAGTTCCTCACCCTACTTCTTAAGGTGGACCAGGGAGCTTTCATTAATATGAAAATTAAAGAAAAAGAAAAACTAATAAAAATTATTAAGAGACTACACGCAAAAACTCTAATTAAACCGCGGATATGTATACATTATGGGATTAGTTTAAGGAGATCGTTTATTTTCAGTACTTAAAGAGGTATGTATTTAATGTACGTAATAGGTATTAAAAAAAAATATAAGAGATATTAAATTATTATGTATTACAATACAAAGATAAATATAATTTGTATGCTAATAAACATTATGATTATATGTTTTTATCCTTATTAAAAGAAAAATAAAATCACGATGAATTGCCTTAATACACTAGGCCTAGAACTAAATCTTACCTATCATATAATGATATTTTAAAAAAGCCCGCGCGTAGGGCGGGTATCCCGGCGGAGCCAGGAAGAATAAATATTTTAATATTGATTAGTTGGGTTTATAGAAGTAATGTTTACAATTTATACTGTAAATAAGGAAAATAACCTTATAAAATAATTAGCTTTCAGATTACTCAAACTAATGAGTATGATATGATGTTATTAAAGATATTTCAATGATCTTTAAAATAACATCTCATTCGTTTAAAGATAAAACTAATAGTTTCAGTATAAAAATCACTAGAATTATTTGTTTACAAAATATAATTAAATATATAGATAAATCACCTATTAAAATACAAGGTCATGAACACATACAATACGCAACCTTTTAGAAGGTCTAGCTATAGAGTCTATTATATAGATTATTAGAGCCCTTTCATTAGAAAAAGATATAGGCCAAACAATATAGTAATATATTGAGTATAGTAAGATTTAGAATATGAGAAAGAAGATATTTTTCTATTAAAGTATAATAAACATAAATTTCAATATTATAGCCCAGCAAGTAATCCTACAAAACAAAGAATTTTGCAGTACATTACTTAATACCATTTACATCAGCATCTTTAGTAATTTACATTCAATAGCATTACACACACATGGATCATCTAATCCAGTAGGAATATCAGGAAATTTACATCGTATACCAATGCATTCATATTTCTTATTTGAAGTTGTCATTATGGTTTTCAGTTGTTACAGAACAACAAGTATTTCGTAATTATGCTTCCATCACTAGACAGATGTGAAAACATTTGCTGAACAGAGCATGTCTAGAAAAGGATCTCATAACACATATTAAGATAGTAATAAAAGAAAATTCAGATAAAGGATCTATGGTTAGAATCATACTATTCAAACATCGATGATCAATGCTCTTGAGAGGAGATTCTTCATGCTATTAATGGGACGTCAATTGATCTTACAGATACAGGCTTTAAAGGTACCTGTAATACGTAGATAAATTGTAATTATAGGTGTTTCATAATCAAGGTAGTGAACGATGAGCCTAAGGATCTATTCTGAGAGAAATGCACAGCATCTACCAAAAAAAAAGAACGGGACTCGCTTCATCTAGTACTAGACATGCGAACTGAGATTTTATATTAGCTGGTTCGAGAAGAACATAAAGAGAGGTACTCTCTATGACGCACTAATAATGCCCAATGAAGCGAATCAGTGACATTTGATTTTTTTTTTTGGCAGATTCATCTGATTAAAGGGGAAAAACTTTATAAAGAATAGTCACAGAATGTTTAGTGATGGACATGGCAGGGAACGTTTTTCCAAACTTTTCTTTCCTAACTGTTGATCTCTTTCCAGAACTTGCTACAGAAATATCATATCCTGGAAATCTAGCTGGTTTTGTTGTAGCATGTATTATCAAAGATTTTTCATTAAAGGTATATCTATTGAAGATGGTTTTTAAATGTTGTTTCATAACCCCACAGTCCTCAATGGAACCTATATTTCCAAAATAACATCAGCATCTCTCACAAGATTCAGTCTTGCAATTACGGTCCATCCACGCGGCCGACGCGCACACCCGTGCACCTGACGCCACGTGACCCGCCTCGTGACCACCCACGTGACCCTCTGCACGTGACCCGCCCCAGCCGCCATGGCGTCCCGGCGGCCCGTCCCAGCTGCTCCCTCCCCCCCGCCCCACCCACGGCGGCTCCCGCCCAGCGCACGCAGCGCCAGGCCGGGCGTGCCGGCATCGCGCGGCGAAATTTGCAGCGTGTATGCAGGCGCGCGGTGCGCATCGCGCGGCCCGAAAAGTCACCTTCACGGCCCATCAGGCCCTACCCAGAGCTCTCCACCAGCCAGCAGTTCGGCCTTTTCCCCCCCTTTCGCCCCCAGAAAACGCCCCCCAGAACGCTGCTCGCATGACACCCGACGCCCCCGCCTTGGGCGACACCTACACGCTCATGGAGTTGCCCCGCACGCCCGACCTTGCGCTTTCGCAGAGAGTCGTGGTGGCCGAGGCCCAGCGAGGAAAGCGGTTTGCCGCCTCCGACGCCTTGGACGTCGGCATTTCGAAGCTGCTCATAGCCAGCTATGTCCTCACGCCCACGCCCAAATTGGTGTGGCTGTATCCGTTGTCGCCGGCCACGATGGTGACCAGTATGGACGTGCAAGCCACGGGCCCGGGCCTGCAAATGTACGCCGTGGGGCTTTCTGCCCGCGGCAAGTGCCGGCTTCTCTTGGTGCACAAAACCGGCAGCGAGACCACGGGCTCGGCCGAGGTGCGGTTGCCGCGGGCCGCGGTGGCCGTGAAGTTTGCGCCGGGCTCGGCGCTCTATGTGCTCTTGGCCAACGGCGAGTTTATGCTTGCGGACTGGGCAGTGGCCGCCGGCATGGAGACACCGATCAATGAGACCACGGAGACGGACGCAGACTCAAACACAGACACAAACACAAGCACAGACACAAACACAAACACAAACACAAACACAGACACAAACACAAACAGAAACAACGACTCACACTCAAACACAAACACAAACAGAAACAACGACTCACACTCAAACACAAACACAAACACAAACAACGACTCACACTCAAACACAAACACAAACACAAACAACGACTCAAACTCAAACTCAAGCACAGACGCAGACACCGCCAAGACCACTCGCCCCGCGGCAAACGCCTCAGGCACGGCACCAAGCCCGGCCCGGCACGTGTCCGTGGCGCTCGCCCGCACGCCCGCCGGCGTGCCCCGCCTCGCCTCGCGCACCGCGGCCGTGGAGTTCCACACGTTCATCCCCAAGGGCCTGTTCCACCACCCCAACGACTTGTTGTTGTACGCCGTGCGCACGCCCGGCCTGGCCGCCGTGACCTTCCGCTTGGTGGCACTCAGCCTCGCCCGCTCGTTCGAGGTGTACCAGGTGGCGCTGTCGGGGCCCGTGCCGCCGTTGCTCCACGCCTGCACATACGCGCAGGGCATGCTCTATGTCTACGACCACGGCAGCCTCAGCATCTCGCTGCGCTCGCTCATGCGGCCGCACGAGCCCGTGGCGCACATGCCGGTGGCCGCGTTGGTGCCCGGCGCCCGCGCCAAGACCTTGGTGTCGCTTGCCGCCGTGGCCGCGGACCGCTTGCTCCTCGCCTACAAGCTGCTGGTGTTCTTGGTCAACTTCCGCTTCCACAGCTTGTTGGCCGAGCACACCAACCACCTGGGCAACAGCGTGTACTTGGCGTTCGCGCTCCCCGCGGCCGCCGGCCCGGCCCAGCCCGCCCGCTCGTTTGCCTTGTACTTGAACGTGGAGGACTCCTCCAAGATCTGCAAGTTGAAGCTGATCCAAGTGGACGCAGGCGCCAGTACCTTGAGCGAGTGCCTCGGCAAGTCGCTCGCGCCGCCCGCGCCTGCCCGGTGGAGCGGCGTGCCGCTGCTCGGCGCCCCGGACTTGCCGGCCGCGGCCTCGGCCGATGCCGCGCACTTGCAGGCCGTGTACTCCAAGTTGGCGCGGGCCCAGGCCAAGGGTCAGACGGACAACTTTGACCACGTGCTCGTGGGCTTCCTCAAAAACGGCCCCGGGCCGCGCAAGCCCAAGCCCATGCTGCGCTACGCCGCGGCCACGGACCGCGTCGTGGACCACCGCTTCGTCGAGCAGGCCGTGGCGCTCGTGTTTGCGCTCGCCGATGACGGCTCCTTGCAGATGGCGGCGGCCGGCTTCTTGCCGCGCGGCGCCGTGGCGTACCTCTTGAGCCACCCGTTGTTCCCCGCCAAGTACACCCGCGGGTTGTTGGTGTTGCTCTCGGCGCTCGACGAGTCCGCGTTGCTCCGCCACGCCATCGACCACTGCGCCGCGTTGCCGCTCGCGGAGCTCGTCACCGAGCTCGCCAACCTCGTGGACGTGTGCGGCGAGTTGGCCCCGGACGCGCACGACGACTTGCGCTTCGTCTCGGGCTTCTTGCAGGCCACCGTCGACCGCGTGCTCCGCGACCACGCGTTGCCGCAGATCACCGCGCAGCTCCGCGTCGTGTTGAGCGCGGACGCGGACGCGGACCACGCCAAGGTGGAGCGCATGCTCCACGTGCTCCTCGACGTCAACACCACCGGCGCCTGGACGCTTGTGCAGGCCGTGGTGGACGTGGGCGGCCTCTTCAACTGGGCCGTGCCCACCATCCTGGCCTTGGCCGGCGTGGTGGACGCCAAGCTCGCGGCCTTGTCCGTCAACAGCCACAACTTGACCTTGGCCACGCAGGCGCTCCTCGCGCTCGACCTGAGCCAGCCGCGGAAGGGCCGCCGGCACGAGCCGCAGGTTGTCGACAACATCCACGAGGTCTCCAGCCGCAGGGCGCAGTTGGACGCGCTCTTGACCATGTCCAACAACACCACCAACCGCCGCTTGCTTGCGGACGAGGACGTGGAGTTGGCCAAGCAGATCCCCACCTACTCGCGCGAGAAGCTTATTTTCTGAGCAGACGGCGGTGTGCGCCGCCAAGTGCTTCTTGGACTTGCTCCTCCAGTCTGCCGAATGGCCCTCGTGCGTGCTAGCAAAAGCCGGCAATCAATGTCAGAGCCCATGCTCTGAGTCGATACTAGCTGTCTTGTTTCCTTTTTGCGAGGTCGGGAACAGGGGACGGAGCAAACTATCTACTCATGGCGTGCTTTGAACGGTCCCCGCCATGACTCCCATGCTGCTGCTGCCATGCAGACTTTCATTCCCGTGCTCGTGTTGTACCATGAAACAGCTCGCCTTTATATCACTATAGCATTGCACATATTTCGGAGGTTTCCCACAGTAGATGCACTGGGTGCTGACTCAAGCAAGCTCACGCGACTAGCGGGCATTACCGTTTGAGGACGCCTTGCACCTTGTAGTCTTGTCAGTCCGCTTTCTCGTGTCTGTGTGTTATTTTCTGTGGGCCTTGTTCTCTCTCAAGTCTCTGCCCAACACACATGGACTACTATTTATGCAAAAATGTATCGTATCTAGCAACTTTTTCAGACCGTGTACTGCAGCAGACAGCTTAGCCGTTTTTTTACCCAAACTTGGTCATGGAAATGGACAGTCCTGCTGCAACAGTCTTACGATATGTTTGAATCCACTGATGGGAACCCGTAGTCTTCTTAGTGAGATTCGGCGTTTTCTAAGCATCGGCTCCTGCTCATTGCCTCTATGCTTGGGGGGACATTCTTCTGGATTTGCGGCTGTTTCTAATTCATTCTTGTCTAACTTTCGTTATATGATGGAGACAAAGCTTGTTGCAGGAAATGTAATTTCTCCCAAAATTCAGCACGCGTGCTCTTTTCACCAGATTTGGAAACAAACCTTTACCTAGCGCTGCCGGTGCACACTGGTACCTCAAGCTCTTGATGTTTGTTCAAAAAGTTAAGATGTATCACCCAGAAGTCTTGCAAACCTTTCAAAGGCTTAAGGCACTACGCAAATACAAATCATCATCTGTTTTGATTAAGAAGTTCAGAATCCTGGATTATCTCTTCGAGTAGACAGCGATGCGAAAGAACATTCCTAGCCCATATAATATAAATTAATAGACTTGGCCTGGGGCTAGCGCTGGTGTTCCCTCGTATTTTCAAACTCACTCTTTCTCGGAAGAGTTCGTCGATCGTACGCTCGAAAATCTGCTGCCAAATAAACCAGAGGCATGGGTTCATTTTCTACAAATGCGCTTGTCAGCTAGCACACCAAATCACTGTTTACGTTTTCATCGAAATCGTGAAGCCAATTATTTATCTAAATCCTGATGAATCTGGTGATTGTCAAGCTGACGGTGAAGGTGAATCGACTAGAATAATCAACAGTTCCGGTCTTGTATAAAGGCCCAGTGCCATCTTGCATACACGTGTTTTTCGTCGCGTGGTTCGGACTTTTCCAGAACAAAACTCGTAATTCTCGCATCCAACTCATCAAGTATACCCGTGTACTGCATGGGATATATTCCCGACTAGGCGGCATATTTTCGCAGCACAGAGAGATAAACTATGTTTCTTTTTTTTGGCAAAGTGTGTAGCTGTTTGTATAAGCTTTGGGTCTATACATAGAGGTGGCCTGCCTTCATTAACCGTGCAGCTACTGGAAAGAGCGGGTCTGGTCACGGGATTATACCTAAGATGATCACGCCCTGATCATATGCAGGTCGCAGTGAGCAGCCGTGTGTACACAGGAGCCTTGGTCGCACAATGCACGCAGAGGCACAAATATCGCAAATCTGGATCTATAAGAATGCCAGAAGACCCGGGATTTCCAAAAGCACTTCCACTTTTTTTTTAATCCCCAACCAGCAAAATATCTAATATGTGTCCTTGTTCCTCAGCTCAATCTGCCTGCCAATGCAAGAAGGCTTGCCAATGTGAAAAGTGCCAATGTGAGGCCTGCAAGTGCTCCACCTGCCTGTGCGAGCAGTGCAAGTGCTAGGCAACAGAGCTATAATTTCTAATCAACTTCAAACAACTTCATTTATCAGGCCGGGCGTTTCATGATACTAGTTTATGTATTTAAGTAATATATTTTTTGTCAAATCAAGATATGGACTGTAGCAACATGCGGTATGACAGAAAGCCTAGGTTCGCTTGCCCGTGTTTTATACTTTGAGTTTCCAAGTGCCTGCCGTGTTTTATTCTAAGAACACTCGCCCATTTTTCCATTGTATGCAGTGATATTCACAAGCAAGTAGAGGCTCGTGAAATGGGAAAGCCAGAAGCTCATTGTGTCATGGAATCGATACAAGACTAGTCATATATGAGGTTTAGATTCAACTGGCGATCGTCCCTCTAAGCGCATGCTGAACTATATTCACGTTAGATGATTTCCTCAGATCTTGTCGAGCCTCGGATAATCTCTTCCTACTACGGGGCCTTGGCTGTTGATCGGGGATATAACACAGGTGATTTCGTGAGTAATTCAACAGGTTATTCACAAGTAGTACAAACCATAAAGCTCTTTGAAGACTGAAGTATAATCTCATGACAATTTTAAGAATCAGGAGCATGTACAGGAAATGCCTCGTGAATTCCTGAAACTGCTGGAATGAGCACATAGAAACAAATTCAATACTCGAAATATTGCATTTGGTAAGAAATGAAGAACGCAAAAGGCGAGCTGCCTTTGTTGAAAGAGAAAGATGAGTGCCAGCACTCAAATTCATGTACGAAATGTATGTGGAACAGAAAAATCAAAACTTTAGAGTCAGCTATTGTCAAGAATTGCTAATTTTCCAAGCAGTAAGTGATATCAAATTTGAATTCCTTTCAGAGTCTTCAGATTTAAAAATAGCCAAAGCCGATATTTGGCGCCAGCTCAGCATGTCTCAAGGACTCCTTCCCGTCCATGCCACTCAAGGTTTCATTGAAATTTTTTAAACCAAAAATCTGCTAAATAACATTCCAGTAGCGTCCAAAGATGTATGTTTTAGTGAACAGAGCAAAGCGCATGGAAAAAGAAGTTCTGGCCCCCAGAAACAAAAGTATTGGCCATAGGGTAGAATGGTGATCACGCGTGTGATTGGAGGCATGAATGCTCGAGCACTTAGAAAACGATTTTTATGGCGAATCTGGGAATGTCCATAGAATATGTTACCAATGATTGGACGGCATCTTATGATTGGTGCCTGGCAATTTCAAAGCCAATTTATGCATTCAAGCCCAACCTTGTTAGGAACACCCTGGGGGTTTCACCCCGTGCTACAAGTCACCATAAAAAAAACTAGTTTATTTTTCGGGTAACCAATTTTCAGAGCAACCTTATTAGGTGCGTAGCCACCCTCGAAACAATAGCACACACTTTTTCTTTTTGGTGGATTCATCTGATAAAACACACAGCTTCTGGACACAGGGCAACGAGTTCAGCTGCTCCTAGCGCTGGGGTTTCTTCTCAACAGAGTACATTGGGTCGAAGCTACCATCTGCTGGAATATGGCTGAGCTTCTGTAAGTCAGAATCCATACTAGAAGCAACGCCGCTTGCTTGTATTTAGGAGTTGGTTACAAATAGACATATTTTAGAACCATGTAAGGGGAAATGGATGTGAGCCGGAAGTGACTTGTGCTCTACCTCGAATAGCAATGTCACTCTGCAAGCATAAACCCTTTGCATAGACACACGTATAACATGGTTCAATGTCTCGCGCTTCCATTTGAAATGTGATACGGTGGATATTTTCCCGGTGACTTGAAAAGTACATAACAGAAATTGTCAGTAGCGTCTAATCAATCCTATCCAATTTAAAAGAAAAGATGTGGAACCATGTCTCGCGAAGTGTAGACCTGTAGTTCATACCGGGGCCAATAACTTCGAGCATTTCTAGAGTAGGTAGAATTTATACTACAAAATTTTAAGCCGGTATTTTCCTGTAGTCGGGATAAAGAGCATCCCCAAAGACATAGATGGGTGTCAACGCAAGACACTGCCATGCACTACAGTTTTTCCATACCCTCATTGGTAAGGCGTGGACGACTTTGTCGAAACTGTCCAAGATTTCGAGCCAGCTCCGGAATAGAATCTGGCGTTTTCCGAACTCTGGCAATTTCCGAATCCTGGCACCACTCGAATTCTGACATCACCCGAACTATGAAGCTACTTGAATTCTGTTATTACACGGGTCTGACAGTTTCCGAACTCTGATGTTGCCCATTCTGACATCAACCGAGCTCTGAAAATACTAAATACTACTAATTTCGAAAACATGAAGTTTTTTAAGTTCTGACACTACTTGAATTCTGATAACACTCGAATCCTGGTATGACACGAACTCTGACACTACTAAAATCTTTCATTTCCTCTGACATCACCCGAACTCTGGAACAACCCTACATCCACTATTTACCCAGATCTTGAATACTCGAAACCCAACATTTACCCAGAACTCTCAAATCTCTCGAAACCCAACATTTCCCTTCTTCCTCCTCTTCCTCCCATGGCATGACCAAACATTGGCTCCACTCACCGATCGCATGTACCTCACCTGCAATGCCAGGTGCGCGCATCGAAATCGCGAAGAGCCAAAGTCATCAAATCCATCACCAACTAAAAACCACATATTCCAGTGCCATGTCCCGCCAAGCGTTGACCGCATACCGCCATGCACTCCGCGCCACCCGTGTTGCTTTCAACGGCGACAATTTTATGTTGCTCTCCGCACGGGCCAAAGTAAAGGAGAGCATATTGGCCAACCGCAATCTTTCTGATGAGCAGGAGACGGCCAAGTCCGTGCAACATCTCGATGAGGTGGCAGCTTTTTTGGCCAAGAACATTGTCCAGGGCGAGAAGCAAGAAAACGACCGCTATCATTTGAAGTTTCATGCGAAAACCGAGCTTGGCAGCAACGACACCATCAAAGAAAACAGCAAGGCCAACTTGGGCTCTTTGGCCGGAGTTAAGGTGAGAAAGTGTTCAGACAAGTGAATACCAGAAGGACTCGGTAATCAGAAGGACTCAGTAATCAGAAGGACTCAGTAATCAGAAGGACTTGGTAACAAGAAGGACTTGGTAACCAGAAGGAATTTGGGATCAAACGCTGTCTGGTGGTCCTCGTAGACATGTATATATAATGAAAAGAAACTAGATCATGTGCCGTAGGGTGTAGTTGTTTATGTGTTGATGGCCGTTTCTGCTGTGGGCACGTTTGCCTGGATCTGACATGGTGACGATAGCTGGGGTTAGGAAAATCGCAAGCTGGGGCTTCGTGCCAGGCCAAACGGCTATACATGCCTCGTCAAATGATATTTTTCTGCGGATAAAAGCTGGCCACTGTTTTCTCAGGAGATCTAGCGACATAATGTTTTTGATTTTGTTTTGTTTGACCCGTATGACTGTTTGATCTCAAAGATGCATTGTTTAGTAGAATTAAATGAGTACAAAAAAGAAGTGGAGAGAAGACAGAAGCGGAGAGATGAATATGCCTTCAATTTCAGCGGAACGCATCTTGGGTGAATTCATCTCGCCCCTTCATGCATCCTTTGGAAATGTTTTTTTCGTGTTGAAAGAAGTCCTGTCTTGACCTGTGGGGTCCTTCTAGCTTCTACGCGTGCCCCGAGCTCCTCGAAGTCAATTTCTGCAGAGACAGTAATTTTTTGTAGATGATGACCGCCTTGTACATTTCAAAAGTATTACTTTTTTGTTTTTCTTTTTGTTTTCGAAGTTTACGTTTTTCGTATAGCACGAACTGTCTTTACAAAATACAATTTGCACCCACTCACATTTTTTCGCAAGTCAAGACAAGAAATCAGAAAGAATCAAATGAAGAAAAAATAAAAATTTTACCCTCATATATCCTTCTTGTCGGCGTCTAAATCAACAGAGCTTCAGGAATCGTGAGATTGAACCAAAGCCAGCGACGCCTGATGAAGCAGACTGAGTAGCTAATATATTCAAAAGGAAGGCCATCGGTTCAGGAAATTCGCACTCCATTCACAACATAAAATAGCACGATCGATCTTCAGTTTCATATTACCCTCTGGTGTTATCTCCCAAAAAAAAAAGGAAAGGCAAAGGAATAACTAAACCGAGCTCCACCTCTAACTATCAGGTACCTTCCATAAGTCAACCAAGCCACCGTCGATTACAGCGTAGTTCTGCTGATAGTAGCCTCTTTTAACTAGTCTTTCATGTCTGCGCCAGACCCCAAAAAACGAGACACGCTAGTCTCGAAAGCACTCTCATATCTCCTTCGCCACGGCGCTCAAAAAGAGAAGCTTCCAATAGATCTGCTGGGCTGGGTTCCTGTGGATGCGATTCTCTCCAACAATCGCCTCAAGACTCATAAGGCAACATTTGCAGATCTCCAGAGAATCGTTGAAAATAACGAAAAACAGCGTTTTCGCCTCAAACAGGACGGGAAAATATGGCTCATTTGTGCTAATCAGGGCCACACTCTCAAAACCATAGTACCTGAGCTCATGCGTTTAGAAAAGAGCACTATGCCATCAGAGGTCTACCACGGCACGTACAAACAGAAACTAGCCAGTATCCTAGAAACCGGGCTCAGCCGCATGGCCCGAAACCACATCCATCTCACGTCAAATGCTCCATGGAGCAAGCTGGGAATCCGTACATCTTGCAACACGCTTCTTTACATAGACACAGATTTGTGTATGGACGATGGTTTCGAGTTCTGGCGGAGTGCCAATGGCGTGATTCTTTGCGAGGGGAACTCTGATGGTGTGATCCCACCCAAGTACTTCAAGAAGATCGAGGCAGCGGGGGATCAGGAAGTGTGAGAGGTGATATTATGTACAGAAGCCGCTGCTTCATTGATGCCGATGTGAGTATGAAGAGATGGCCGAAAGCTCCTATAGCCCATGATATCATACAACAGAGAGGACGTAAGCAAGCTGGACTAGCTCTTGGAAATGTATTTGGACTTCTCGCTAGAATGGGTGATTATCGAGGGACCTAAGCCACTATGAAGGCGCTTTCGAAATACCGAGCTCAGAAACAGGCATAATCTTTGAGTTCGGATGAGACGTAGAAAAAATGTTGAGAACAAACAGTCGTAACTTGATCAATTTCGCCCTTCTGTGAGGTATGATTCGTATAAGACAAAGGCTGCCCTATTTCTAGGTAAGCATCATTAATGGACTCCGAGAGCGATCTTGTCTTTGCTCCAACGAGTAGAGTCTTTGGCTCAGGTTAAGGCTTTGGGAAGGCAATGTAAATGTTTATTCAAATCCCCCAATTTTGCTACCTGAGAACCGATTTGTCGAAAAGTGCTGTGGGTCAGACCAAGATTTGCAAGGTTACTGCCGATGCAATATTATGAGTACCCAGATCACTGGAAATGAAGCCAAGTATCCTAAATGAAAGCTACAAGAAAATGTGACGTTGCTTGAAAATCCTACCCACCATGAAATCGACTCTTGCCAATGAAAATATTCTATGATGATAAGGACGAATATTTGGCGGCACTTTCTCGAAATCATCAGGTGATGTCTTCAGTGGGAAAATACTAATTTGAGAGTTGAGCCCATTAGGGCGAAGACTTGCATCTCTTCTTTTGTTGCATTCAGTGAGCGCAGGTTGTGGTTCACTTTTTTGTTTCAACTATAGGCAGCTCTGCAGGTGAACCGAATATGACCTGTAGTATTTTGAGCAGTCTATAGCAGTTTTCGAGGGGGCAGATCTGCATCCATCGTTTGCGCGAGAGTTTGTATGATTGTCTCGTGTTTATTTCGTGCCAGTTCTGGGAATTATGGACAGTTCTCGTCAAGATTGCGTTTTCATCTAAGTACAGGTTGGTGACTTAATTTTAAGGAAGCTACATATATAGATAGGCGAAGGATGCATCCAAGAGGTTAAACCATTGGGCCAGTGGAGGCTTCATGAATTTTCATCCTGTGACTTTTCAGCTTTGAGCCCAATATAGATCGAGAGAGTAAGAAAAGAAGACTTGCGTATTAATACTAATAATGCAAAACTAAAGAAAAGTGTTAACTGCTAGACAGTGGATTTATCAATTGATTCGGTGATGCACAGATAGATCATATTATTCCAAAAGTATCAGCTGGAAAATCACCTATCCTTATTAAGATACTTAATAAGTAAACGGGAATTAAAGTGTTGCCCATCCAACATAAGTGAGCTCTCTAGGGGAATGAACTATGTTGAGGACAAAAAACTTGATACTTATAGGGAGGATAACATCAGCCTTCAAATACAAGTCAAGATTAAACTGTTTGAACATTCTAAAGCTTGGATCCCTGCTGCTCAAGATCCAGGCACTCCTAATGGAATGTTCCCACTTCAACTCGAGTGATCGAAAAACAATAAGCAAGAAACTAAGGTTACCAAGACATAAAATCCATATTTTACAAAAATGGGGTAACAAGTGTCTCTAGAAAAAAAATTCAAAGCACGATCAAAAGCTCCGTAGTAGTGACTAAGACCAGAAATAGTATGAACAGTTGAAAACGTTAGTTTAATTAACAACAACACAAAGAGCCAGTTTAAACATCAGTTCATAAGGTTAGTACTCAGGCGAAAGGAAGTACTTCAAAGTTACTTAGAGGTCTGAGATTACTGCTATTGTAATAAAAGAACTTAAAGTTTGAGGGGATTAGACAAAAAATACATAATCTTAATATTGTTAGTAACCCATGTTTCTGAATAGCTGCATATGTTAGTATCAAAAGCAAAAAGGGAAACATGACCAACCAAAGAAAGTCTTGATGGAATCGGCTTTGTGGATTTTGAGTAAACAGCAAAGGAAACTATATAAGATAAACACCAACCTAAACCAATAAGAACTAATAAGTTACCACGTTGGGGTTTACTTTTCGATTACGAACATTTTTCATGTCGATAGCTTTCATTTTATTTGTAATTTTCTCTCCGGAAAATGAAGTCGTCCCAACTTAAAAGGGATACCACTATGAGACTCTTCCGAATGGTTCGATTGATAAAAATTGATCAGTCTTCAATTTGCATTACTAGGCTGCTTGCTGTTTGATTGAGAACGGTAATTTGGATGTTTTTCCAATCTACCAGCATGCTTCATATCTCAGCTTGGCCCGACTCGACATTGCCAGAAAAACGACATATGTGATTGCCGGATATTAGTAGTAGATTGTTTCCCAATAATGAAGACTGAATCAAAGTTTTAGGCAAGCAACCGTGCTGTGTCTCACAATTTGCAATAAACACAGCAAAATAAACGGATATAGTAGTGGGAAGCTACTCATTTGAATGCATGCTCATTTATGGGCCTGCCACTCTTGAACACGTCGTACGTCGATGGTATTCAATTGTTTGAAATTCTCTTAGGGAATAAATTGTTTCCACCAACAGTCTTGGCGAGAGACGATTTGATCATTCCCCCTGGTTTGTTTACAGCTTTGTTCTAATGCTTATGCGGTATTAGATTATTACAAAAACTATGTGTGATCACTGAAGCGACTTTCAGGATAGAAACCTGTCAGTGCCTGGGGATCCTGCTCCAGCCGTTCTACTATTATTCGCGACTTTCCGAGTACTTTGGAGCACACAGTGAAATACACGGGCCCATGTGAATTTTTCGTCTGACTGTAAGAACGACAAAACTCGCTGGGGCCATAACCGGTGAACTTTGTATATGAATACCTAAACCGTCATATGCGCATGTCTCGCGATGTATTAGGGCGCGGAGATTAGCAGAACAAACTGCCGACACGTGACCGTCCGCCTAGTGGCGGCGCCCGCCAATACCCCACACACTCCTTTTTGGGTCGTCTAGGAATTTGATAGGTTGATTAAAAACCCGAAGGCAAGACTCGCTGAATTTGTTTGCCCTTTTTCGTGACGAAATGATTCATTGGCCGGCTGCAAGCTTCGCGCATCGGATCTGGAAAAGCCCGCATCTGGAACATGAGATTATAAAGGGCAGCGCCGCCACAACAATTCGGGGCAGAAACACTCAATTGGGCAGGCAGGAAAAGTAGAGCGGATTCTGAG
This sequence comes from Metschnikowia bicuspidata var. bicuspidata NRRL YB-4993, assembly GCF_001664035.1. Taxonomy (NCBI): domain Eukaryota; kingdom Fungi; phylum Ascomycota; class Pichiomycetes; order Serinales; family Metschnikowiaceae; genus Metschnikowia; species Metschnikowia bicuspidata. Next base: position 1,740,372 of record NW_017387732.1, on the reverse strand, counting down.
GCCAGCGTAGGCTTCAGCAGGGACGCGGGCGCCATGGGGACCGAGGCGGACGGGCAGCCCGAGGTCACGTGACCGGGTGCCTTGGCCTGCCCCATGCGGCGAACTTCTCTGCCATTGAATCCGGGCGGCGCCGGGCCCCCGGGATTCTGCCGAAAGCTAGGTACAAGGCGTAGGGCGATAGGCTGCATTGGGCCATTTGTCTTGAAAAGTTTTTTTTAAAGCGAGGCCGTTCGGGGGGCCCTTATTATACTGCGGATGGGGCCATGTTTTGAGGCAATTGGAGGCCGGTGTTGGGGCCGTTGTTGGGGCCGCAGTGCGGGCCAGCTGGATGGCCTGGGAAGAGATGGAATTCGGGGCATGGACTGGAAATAAACCGGGGCATGGACTGGGAATAAATCGGAGCTGTGTGGAATATAGAGTGGGTCAGGCGACTATATGCCTATATTGTTACTCTTGTCTTTATTTCCCACCAGAATATCTATTCGATTGCAGACAATAATGTCTATTCGATTGCAGACTACAATGTCTATATGACTGGCTCCAACGTCTATATTGTGAACAGTCATGTCTTTATTGCAGACAAAAGTCTAGGCAATATGGACAACAATGTCCCGACAATAATGTCGACAACATGGACAAGAATATAGACTGTTTTCTATTGCAGAAGATACGGCGGGCCATGCAGGGCTATGATCCAGGGCCACTGTGGGGCCATCAACAGGCCCGTCCCGCATGCCGCGCCAGTTCCAGCCATCAATTAATGCGAGGCCCATTATCCAGCCAGGCCACCGGGGCCAAGAGCATGCAAATACATTACCAGAGGCAGGAATATATATTGTCAAAAACGGGAAAATGGATAGTCAAGACGAGGAAAATATATTGTCAAAGACAGAAAAGTACATTTCCAAAGACAGGAAAATATATATTCGAATATAGGAAAATACATTGCCAAAAAAGCAAAATACAATGCCAGAAACAGCCCAAAGCCCCAGGGCCTTCAATTATTGCGAGGCCCAATTTAGCCAGGCCGCCGGGGCCAAGAGCATGCAAATACATTACC
>NW_017387732.1:1710077-1738223 GCF_001664035.1 Metschnikowia bicuspidata var. bicuspidata NRRL YB-4993 | reverse complement strand
CAGAGGTATATATTTTCAATCGCTAGAAAATAGATTGTCAAATACAGGAGAGCACATTGCCAAACACAGGAAAAAACACTGCCAAAAACCGGAAAACAAATTGCCAGACCAAGCCCAAAGCCCCAGGGCCTCCAATTATTGCGGGACCCAGTATCCAGCGCGGCCGCCCGGCCCAGAGCACGCAAATACATTCCCAAAGATATCCAAACACATTCCCAAAAACAACCAAACACATTCCCAGCGATATCCAACACATTCAAAAAGATATCCAACACTTTCCCACCGATATCCAACACATTTCTCGGCCGGCCCAAACACCCCCCTCCCCAAGCACCCGGCCCGCCAAATTAAAAAAAGACCCGCACCTCGCGCCAGGCCCGCGCGCGGGCGCACGGCCCATAAACTCCTCCACATACCCCCTCTTTTTCCCCCAGCACCCAGCGCCAGCGCCCCCAAACCCCCATGAAAGTGCTCCGGCCAAAGCACCAGAAACTCATCTTGCAGTGCTACCCGCCCGGCAAGGCCGCGGACAAAAAACCCAACCCCCTGGAGTTGCTGTACTTGCTCTACTACGCGTCCACGCGGCGCGTAAAGTTGGAGAAGGTGGTGGAGTTCTTGAAACACAAGACCCGGGCGGACGTGCGCGGCCGCCGCCCGGGCAACTTGGTGGTCACGCTCAGCATCGTGCTGCTGCTCATTGCCACGTGCGCGGACAACTTGAACGCGTTTGCGCCGCAGGTGTGCCTGATCTTGCACACGGCGCTGGGCGTCACGGAGTTGCCGCTCTACAAGGCGCTCGTGGCCACGTACGGCGTGTTCTGCGCGCGCTTGGACAACGGCTTGTTTGCGGGCGACAAGGGCTTTGTGGACGCGTTCGCGCACGTGACGCGGGCCTTGGTCGCCCACGCCCAGGCGCAGCTGGCCCGCCAGCCGCCGCGCCGCCGCGACTGGCTGGTGCTCGCGTTGCGCACGTGCCGCCACGCCGTGCCGTGCGTGGGTCTCAACGCGCAGCTCGCGGCGCGCTTCGTGCCGGCGTTCGTGGCCGTGTTGGCGCCGCCGGTGCACGCGGCCTTCCCCGCGGCCGCGCTCGCGGCCCGCCTCCGCGCGGCGCTCAACGTGGAGCAGGGGCCCGGCCCGGCGCTCGCCCGCTTGCCCACGGCCCGCTCCCACGCGGACACGGCGCGCGCGGACCCCGCGGACGACGCGTGGACGGACGCCGACTTGGGCGACGAGGCGCTCCGCGGGCTCCGCGCGTTGTTCCACACGTCGCTCGCGCCGCAGATCGCCGCGGCCACGCGCCTGGTGGTGGAGCACGACTTTGCGCTGCAGACCGGCGGCGGCGGCAGCGGCGGCGGCGGCGCGGCGGCCGCGGCCTGGGGGCCCGTGTTTCTCCAGGTGTGCGCGTCGTACATCCCCGTGCAGTTGCGCTTCGAGACGCTCTTGACGCTCGTGGCCACGCTCTCGGACATTGCGGGCGGCGCGGCCGCGGGCCGCACGGGCTTCTTGCGCATGCGCCACTACGCCACGCACATCCGCGGGCTCGTGGCGCTGGGCTTCAACATGATCGGCCTCTCCATCTCCGACATCTTGGCGCAGTTCCTCGCCTTGAAGACCAGCCTCCACGGGCCCCTCGCGGACGCCTTGCCGCGCGCGCAGGCCGCCGAGCTTAGCGCCATCTACTCCGAGTGCATCTGCAACTTGGCCAGCCACATCTACTACTCCGACCAGGTCCTGGACGCCGTCGAGGGCATCTTGCTCCGCGCCGACTCCGTGTTGCGCGCCGCGGACCCGCGCCACGCCCGCAGCAGCTACCGCTTGGTCTTGGACTTGCTCGACATGATCGCGCGCATCATGGACTTGCTCGCGGCCAACGCCAGCGCCATCGCATGGAACCACGCGTCCTTGGAGGCCTGGGAGCCCAGCTTCCGCTTGTTGGGCTTCGCCCGCGCATACCCAGACTTCGCCGCGTTGCTCCCGCGCGCCGACGTGGCCCGCCTCCAGGCAAAGTACTTGGACGTCGTCCGGTCCTCCCTCGGCCGGGCGCCCCACTCCAGGGCCGTCGCCCAGGGCCCCCTGGGCATGCCCGTGTACGCCCCGCATCTGGCCCAGCCCTCGTACTTGCAGCCCAACTACAAAGGCTACATCGAGGACCCCGCCAACTCCCTCACCGCCTTGCTCCTGCACTGCGGCGACTACTTCGCCGAGGCCTCCTTCGACCCGCCGGCCGCGCGCACCTTGGCCAAGGTCTTGGGCGTGGTGGCGCGCCTCACGGGCGTCAACTTCGCCCACAACTTCCTCCCGTTCTTCGCGGCCTGGCAGCTCCAGGCGCCCACATCCTCCGCCGCCTTGGTCGCCCGCGATTTGTGCGCTTACTACGTCTTGACCTCGGTCTTGGAGTCGGTGGGCGACAGCTATGCGGAGCTACTAGACAGCGACATCGCCTCGCTGAGCTTGAGCAAGGCGCTCCACCACGACATCGAGCTCCGCAGACCCACGCTCTGGACCCTCGCCTCGGCCAGCACGGTCTCACCGCTGCCTGACGTGTTCGCAGGCCAAATCACTGTCGGTGCAATCGAACAATACTTTGCGCAGACCTCCCTCAAGCAATGGCTCCTGTCGCCAAATACCTTGCTTGCTGATTTCGAAGACGCGCAGGGCCACAAGTTGGCTGCGCCCAGGGATCGTTCGGGGCAAAACGCGGCAAGCGACGCGGCCTCGCTTGGCTCTTCGTTCCAAAACGGCCGCCTCGGCTTGGGCACGGCAAACGACATTTCGTCCATCTACTCGGGCCTCCAGAACACGCAGCATAATGATAAAGCTGCAGAGTCTGGCACGCCAGATACGAGCCATGTGACCCACGTGTCTCTCAGGACACCCGCGCCCGCCGATGCCCACAGAAACAGGCGCGTTCTCATGCCCCGCGTGGAGGACCTCAAACTCAGCGTGGAAGGCACGGCTGGTGAAAACAAGCTTGCGTTCGCGGGCGGTGCACACGCAAGCGCTGCACACTCGATTCTCCTGAGGCAGCTCCACACGACGGATGTCATGTCGATTCTCGACGATCTCAAGAGCGACGACGACCGCGAGATTGTGGTCTGATGCCCGAGATCACTGCCCCGTCTGGTTCTGGAACCAGAAATCACGGATACATCCAAGCCTGCTGTGGACATCGGGGCACTGGCTAGAAATGCGGCAGTTGGATTTGCACGGGTGACCAGAGAGACATTGTTCCTTCAGTGTGAGAGGTTGCCATCAGACAATTGTTGTTTCCCATCGGAAACTTGCTGCGTGCGAGAACTCAGGCGGCTGGTTTATGGGGTGGCTCTGTCTCAACTACATGTAAGCAAACCGACTAGTGTGGTACCAAAAAAGAAAAAAAACTTTCTACGACGGGCCCCAGATCGGCCCGGAAAGCAATAAATGAAGGAAAAAAAAAACTTTTCAAAACATTACTACTTACACTTATTCGTCGTCATCGTCTCCCAAGGCTTCGAAAGCGTTGAAGGTGTTGGTGTGCTTGTCTGCGATAGCGTCTCTAGGGTCGACGGCCTTGGAGGAGCCCAAGTTCTTGTTGTTGGGCCTCACACGCACAGTGGTGTCCTTGGCCAGCTCCCTGAAAGCAGTTCTGTCGTCAGCGTGGTCGTCGCCACCGAAGGACTTGCGGGGCTTGACGTAAGTCTCCCAGCCGTCCTCATCGACGGTGGTCTCGGACTTTTTGCGCAAGTTGGGCTTGGGGCCGTTGCCGCGGGACAAGCGTCTTCTGTTGAAATGGTTGTACGAGCGCTCGTGGCCGTGCTCGTCGATGTACGAGTCGCCGTTGGTGATTTTGACTCTTTTTTCGTTAGCCACGTGCTCCCTCACAGACTCCACCAACTTGCTGAAGGACTCCAACACGTCGGGCTTGGGCGTGAATGCGAGTTCTCTGGCTTCTAACAATTGCTCCTCGGTGTATTTAGGCATGTTTGTGTTTAGGGTGGGGTTTCCAGGGAGTAGTGCTGATGTCGTGCGATGTTGAGGTCGGGTCCGGGGACGTTTAAATTTTTCGCTGGGGTTTTTTTGGGTGCGAGACGACTTTGGCATGGCGAGCAACCTGCGCCAGTTGCTGATGCTGGCCGCCCGTGGCAGGGTTTTGCAAAACGTAAAATTCGGGGTCCTAGTATTTTTGGAACCAGGCCAACAAGCTCCCCTGACGACTTCAGTTTGGACTTTATTGCAGGGATTAGAAGGCCCGCAGATTCATGTTGCGCGCAGCCTCGGGAAACATGGTGTTATTCGGGAAACATGGTGCCATTCGGGAAAGCATGAGGAAATATTGGGATCTAGGAGGACATTAAGTCGAGTGTGTCTTTCCTTCTTGTTTTGCGTTTGTTTAGGTTCGCTCCAATTATTTTTTTATGCTTGCCCTAGTTGGGTTCAAGTTCATTACAGAGGGTCGCGCTAATTCATGGCTTTACTTGGTGAGCCACCGATCAGGATGTTCAGGGGCGCTTCTTGCAAGAGTTGTTTTTTCTTTTATTTTCTGGCGGTGCTGTGGCCTTCTTCAACATCTCAGGGCTATGGATATGGCACTCAAATTTGAAAGAATAGTTTCCAGACATTGGGCCGTGGGGTCCACCGTCTTCCTCCTTCTTCAAACGTGTGTTGCTTGTTGGAGGACAAAGAAAATTGAAACATACAAAAAACAATAAAAAACGAAACACTTCCCAAGTTCCACAGAAGCGTGTTTTGGAAGCACCAAAGCCAGCACAGACCTTGAGAGGGCCTCCAACAAGAGCCCCCCAAATCTCGTGGTCTCCCACCATTCTGCGTGCGTATTTCCAGACCCAGCTTATCGCGCAGCTCATCCCAGAAGCAGGCTCCGAATCGCGCATCTCATCTCACCAGCCTGGAGAAATTCACGGGCCCATCACAGTGACCATCTTCTCATAAGCAGACCTCGCAAAATAACCCTACTTTTTGTGTATCTCAAAACACCACAACCACCACTACACATCTGCCATCCCTCTGCATGCCGCTCATCAAGTCGCTCAGCAAGGTGCTGAAAAAACTCGCCAAACAGTCGTCGGGCTCGCTTCACGTCAAAGGTAGAAAATTCAAACAGCTCAACCGAGCCACGGAAAGAGAGCACAAAATCAAGGCTAAGAAGGCCCAGTTTGCCGAGCAGAAAAACCACGAGCTTCTTTTCTACCTCCACTTGCAGGAAACGCTAAACGAGCAGCCCGAGAAAGCCAGCTATGACGTGCCGGAAATGAGGGCCATTTTGGAGGGTTACATCAGTAGGAACGACGCCGAAATCGCCCAGATGGATAGCGAAAGAAGGCCCGGCAGACCCATGTCGAACAGACACCAGATCATGATCGAGAAGCGCAAACACGACCGCCACTTGTTTGTCACGGGCTTCCGCATGCCGGATCTTTCGGACGAGGACACCACCAGAAGACTCCGCAACTGGAACGGCACGAGCGGCTCGCTGTCCGCTTGGAAATTCACCTTGGTGACTGAGCTGCCGCACGAGGCCCCAGACGCCATGGACTAAGTATTCGATAAACGCTTTTTTTATGTTCGTAGCGCATACCCTGTCGGGCGATGAAGCCATCAATAGACGTGTGGGGCTGGGGGCCCAGGCAGGCTTTGTGCTTCGCAAAAACACTCGGAATATACGGCGCTTCGCGAGAAACACTCGCCATATGCTGTGTTTCGCCAGTTACGCCCAGAAGAGTCTCTGCCAACGGGATTTCGGGGCCGCTTGCTCGGTCAAATCCTGGCGTTTCAGGTCCTCACTGATATTCCGAAGCCCGTCGTTCCCAGAAGACTCGCAGTCTGGGTCGGCCTCGTCCAAGTGTCGGTCTATTGCTTGATCTTCGACCAACCAGTTCGCTGATAGCAACGCAGCGAAACAGAACGCGCAAGATATCGAGATGAACTTGATGAGTTTACCGAGTCCAAAGCCGCGACGGGTGAGCTCTCTGCTCAACACGAGCATTCCTTGGGTGTGGCCCGAGCCTATGAGCCTCCAGCCCTTTTTCCGCAATTTCTCCACCTGCCGCAGGAACTTGGCCAAATCATCCTCAGAAAGTGTCTGGAGAATGGCGAACATGTCCTCCGGCACGTGATTCATTCCGAGCGGGTTTCTCTGAGTGTGGAACCGCTGGCCATTGGACGTGAGGATGAGGTACTCTTGCTCTTCGCCCGTGCCAGGAAACATGGGAAAGCTCACGCTCTTTGGCGGCCAGATGGGATTGAAGAAATTGCGGGCTTCGAAAGACCGGTGGTTTTTGTACAACGAGCTGCTCCACTCGAAGGCCGTCTGCTCACGCCATTTGTTTTCGTCTGCGGTTTGCTTGTTGTGCTTGATTTGCTTGAGATACTTCTCGATCTCGTTTCTTTGCACTTGCTTCAGATTGCCAGCATCTGATGTTTGGCGGTACGTGCGCCTGATCTTGTCGGAGGTCAAGTTCACAATCTCCTCGTACTCCAAGGGGTCTGTGTTGAACACGCTTTTTTCCTCCTTGCTCATGGCCTGGGCTAGCGCAGATTGGATAGTGCGTTCCTCGTTTTCAAACAAATTTGTGCAGTTTTCCCTTGGCATGCTAGCTTTGTTCAAAAGATCGAGGACGTGGTCCATGCCCCGATAGATGTTTTGCGAGCCCTGTGGGGCCTTCAGCATAGCAGGTTCTGGGCTCATATCTAGTTCGTCCTCGAGCCTTTCGAAAACAGCGGCGCTGACCAAGACCGTATCTAAGATAGAAGTCTCACCACCGTTGTGCTTGAAAAGCACGACGAGATTGCGATAAAGTTTGGAGTAGATTAGCCCTGTCCCAGACAGAGCGTGTTCCTTAGCGAGTTCACTTACTGCCTGCAAGATTTCAGACATCGAGGCAGCAGCGAATGGCGAGCCGAGTTTGTCTTTCACCTCGCTGAGCTCCATACAATACTCTTCCAAAAAGACGTCATCGGGCACTTGTTTATAAGGTGCGTTCTCCGTGCCCTCCCTCGTAGGTGCCCGTGTGCTGGCCGGCATATCTGTGCATTTGGCTGGTTCAGCCCCCTTGTTGCCGAGTTCAAAAACATTGTGTGACTGCAAAAGCATGTCTAGAATGGCAGTGTTGCCACCATTGCAAGCAAAAAGCCTTTGTAATTTCGAAAGCAATATGAAGTAGCGAGCACAGTTTTTCTGCGAGATTCCATGGGTAATTTCCTGGCTTCTGGCGCCCCGACCGCTTTGAATACCGATCTCTGTTAGTTTCAGTTCCATCGAATCGAGCAATAATTGGGCCAGAATTTCCGCGTAGCTTGACTTCAATCCGTGAGTCCTGAAGCTGTGCAATTCCTGGGCATAGTCATGAAGCGCAAGGGATTCGGGAGTCTCAACATAAGGGCCGTGTACACGCAAACGTGTTTTTGCACCAGAAGATCCATCCTTGACAATGGGGGTATGTTTTTTGGCAGCGACTTTAGATTCAAACGCGTCGAAAACAGACTGGGACTGAAGCATCGCATCTAGCACTTCGGTGTTGCCTCCATTCAAGTCAAACAACTGCCTGAGCCGGGAAGATACCTTCATGATTCGAACTACATTGTCATTATTGAGTCGTGACTCTGGGTTCGAGTTTTTCGCGCCGAGACGGATTTCGTTGGCCCGCAATTCGAGAAGCTTCAAGATGAACTCGCCCAGAAATTTCCTGAAAGGTGCCCGGAGCTCGTCGTGGCGGATGATTTCCAATTCGGGCACGAACATGTGTATTTTGATGTGCTCTGGAATTTGCACATACTGCGTGCCCGAGGACGTGTTTCTATTTCCGACCGTGTGAGTTCTTCTCGTAAGGAAAACAGCACATTGGGAGGGTAACTGCACTGTCGCTTGTTTCCAAGGAGAGGATAGCAGAAACCCCCGAGCTGCGGGGGACTGCGCCCGAAATTTCATGTTCAGATCTGGGAATTCAAAAACACAAGTCTCAATCACTCAAATACTGGTGCAAATTCTGACTTCTACTGATGTCGTACGATATGCCTTGAGATATGTCACGCAATCACCGCAGGACTACGGGGTACCGGTATCGGAGATGGCCCGTGTGTGCAGGATGCCGATAGAGGAAGTAACTGGTGTCCAGGCGCGGCTGAGCCTGTCAGATGAGATTTTTCTGATAAGTGTCTTTTAGGTGTGGCGAGATTTGGATTTCTTAATTTTATAAACAAGCGTGGCGAGATTTGGATTTCTTAATATTATAAATAAGTGTGGCGTGGAAGTAAAGTGTGGAAAGTCTGGCTTCGGGGATATTGGGGATCCGATTAGAGACCCGCAAAGGATAGGATAGGGATGGTCATGAGAGGAGAAAACAGAACATGTTGAAATCTGCATTGCACGCTATATGAAGCGCAGGTACAATTCAGATTATTTTTAAACGAGAGTCGGTCCCGAGATCTTGGATCAATAGCCTAATATGGTCGTCATTGGTATTTAGAACATGCAAAAAAAAAAACGTGTCTGAAAGACTTAAATATTCCAAGGTATGCGGTTGAAGATACAAATAAAGATAAAGATATCTGGGTTTTCTTTTTGGAGCCGACCCTTTGGAAATATAGATGTAATCAATTGTTGTGTGGTTCACTGTGATAAAAGGTAATAACGCGCTTTGCTTCCCAGGTCTAGATTAAAAAACGCCCAAATCCTCTGCCCAGTCTCGTGAAACCAGCTACGACTAAAAATTCTATATGGTCTGAATGCAGCTTTTCATATTTTCAAGAAAAAATGCTGGTCTTTTCCGGCAGGGCAGAATACGATCCACAGATGATTTTAGATGCATAAACCTAGGACTATTCGCAACCACGTGATGTGACCGAATAGAGGGCCAAGCTATCTTATTAAAGTCGAAAACCACAATTTCACAAATGTGCCCTGGTGCCATGTAAATATTTTCTGAACGAAGAAAAAAGTTTGAAATTTTCATGATTTCGGACAGCAATCACATCAGCATATTTCGAGAGCTAACAATGCGATGCCAGGGTTTTTTAACCCCGGATATTTCTAGCTGTATGGGAATTTCTACGGATGGCCATTCAATGCTCGAGAGCAATAATAAAAATTGGCCCATGTTTCTACTGGGTTTATCCAAAAAACTTAGAAAAACATGCTACGCCCTTTGGAGGTGTTTCCTGACACCCCAACTCATTACTTTCGATACTATGATAAAGCCCGGAGAACCTAATTGTCATCGCTCATCCAAAAATTTGTTGAGTTTGTACAAGCCCTGGATATAGAACCACGATAGGCGTTGAAAAGTTGTTTGATAAGTATTTAGAATTGGGCTACCAGCAGAAGCATCAGGGGCTGTTTGCCCACTGCCTCGGCGATATGATATTCAATACAGTTTCAACCAGAAGTCCAGAATTTTCAGTCACCCAACTGTCGAGTTGATTTCCGTCTAATATAATTGAGACTCAGAGTATATTGAAGCACGCACTTCAATCGGGCTATAAGTTTGCAACTACATATAATCCAATTAGGGGTGCACGGGACTAGGCTATGGGCATGTCTAAAACTTTGGGTTAAGTCAGTGTTTGTACCAAGTTAGCAGTGATTTCTCCTATCAAATATATGAGTCATCAAGTGCTACTCTGACTCAGTCATGGCAACTTCAAGCTGCTAGCTTTCTCAAAAACCTCCTAAGAATTTCCCCGAACTCTAATTCCCAAAACCTTTTAAGCATATTAATCCAATGTGACTGAAGATCATCTCATGACGCATCTATTGCAAAAAAAAAACAGTTATGGTCCCCGACTCTCTTCCTCTAATGATCTTCTTTAATTGATCAAGTACAATTCTCTGGAGTCTCAACTAATTTGTTTGGCGAGCCTGGAATTATTTCTCGAGGTAAAAACTAATGAGTTGCAGGCCACCATATTTTACATAGTCCGCATTTATAATCAAAGAGAACGCCATTGGCAAAAACGTGGACTGAACCCAGATGGAAACACCGACGGCGAGTCGGAAACTTTAATAACAATCTCAATGTCTTCATGTAACATGCCCTTCTTCCAAAATCTGCTACTTCCAAAAATAGTACTCCCAAAGAAATCAATCGCTGGAGTTATTGAAATTCTACTGTCACTGGCCTATAGTATGCGATATCCGAAGAGCCCACGACCACAGATCTCCAGCAGATGTGCGAGACTTGGTCACAGGAGTCATCTGGATCACACAAAAATACAATTGGAATTTACTTCTGGTACCATTCATCTTTAAGGACGTTTAGAAAAACTGAATTGGCTGATATTGATTTATTGCAGGCGGTCAAGCACCCGCCCAGACAAGCAGTCGAACGTCAACCAGTTCGAATGTCTAGCAGACAAGCAGTATGAATGTTAGTATCTTTCGTCCAGTACTTCACCAAAATGCAGAAAAGAAAAAAATATGTGAATCGATCTACAAAATTACTAATGTGCATTGCTGGTAGGCAACACTCAAACGGCATTCAAAAGGCAAGTCAGGGCTCATTCAAAACACGGTGCTGTTTTGTAAGCCATACCGAAATATGGTTGACTCGAAACGCCTGACACCCAGTACCTCAACTATTTTTCTGACTTCGGAGTTTCGTCGATTCGTGGACCTCTGGCATGTCCGATAAAGCATTTTCGAGAACTACACCAGAGATTTGACTGAAGAGAGAGCAAACGAGTCAAGCAATTGGCCGTTAATTTCGCATACAGCCCCATGCGAACCCCGTCTTCTCGGAGTCCCGGCAATCAGGGCTCACATGCACACTATAGCTGTGCGAAAAAAACATACCCGTGGGGTCTCAGGGGCCATTACACAGAACGTGAACCCACCCTAATTTTCGCAGCAGGAGCTCTGCGTGTAGCTCTCAGTAAAGGCCACAGCCAGATTAGGCCATGTGCCAGGGCAAGAAAACTTAGTTTGCAAAAGGTTCCCACCACTTCACGAACGTGTATACACCTCTTGTATACACGGCCGAGCAGCAAACAAAATAAGGTTCTGTCTTGGCCGCACCTCGCAAATATTAAGTGTTGCCCCACTTGCACCCATGTGGGCGCGTGGGGGAACCCTTGCACATAGGGTTGCTCAGGCATATAAGGATCGGGATGCGAGCATCAAGCCCGCCCGTGTAAACTTGACAAGCTGGCGTAGCGGTGCTACTGCACACAGCTTGATTTGAAACGTGGGTAGAGTCGCGGTGTGCGTTCTAAGAACCACGGACAAAATAAAGTGGTATGGGAGTTTCTGTGCGTGCTGAGACGCTTCGTGTACGCTTAGAGTCTAGATGGAAGCAGTGAGATCCGTGGTGCCAGAATGAAGAGCCAAACACTGGTTGCCGAATTCCGAGGACGGTTGCCACCTGGCAGACCGTTGCCGCGGCCGGCTTTAGCGCGACGCCCTTGGGAAAAACAGCTAAGAAAAATGGGCCCGAGCAGAAAAAAAATTGCACCATCGTGCGTGGTATAGTAGGGAATAGCGAAAGCATAATCAAAAGCCAAAATTGCCAAAATTGCGTCATGTCTTGACAGCTGAACGGGCGCAATTTAGTGGCATTGTCGAATGCCGGTTTTGCTAAATGGGCTTTTCCAGCCGGACGAGATGGTGGATCTCGGAGCGTTTCGTCTCTAGGCTCGGAGCGACAATCCCGAGCTTCCAGCAAAGGCTTGCATCTGCATCGAAACCGCCGCAGCGCCTTGCGAGTGTTCGTGCACCGCAACCCCACGCGAGCCGCGAAAAAGCAATTCACGGCCTTGGACCCGTGTTGCTGGACATGTCGGTAGAGCCAGGCTGGTTTTCCAAAAAAATTGCAGAATGGCATTTTTTTGATGCCACAACCTGCGGTCGCAAGATGCACGAATCAGCCTGTAAGTGGCAGCGCCTGATGGCAGCACCTGATGCCGCCACACGGCCCGTTGCCCGCTGCTGGCAAAGTAGCGCCTGCACACAGCAGGCCATCTGCTTTACGAGCAGCGTCAGGTTTTTGTTTTCTTTTTTTCCCGCCTGCATCTTCGAGCGGCTAGCAAAGCCGTTTCTCTAAGTTGCCTGACGTCCTTATATCTCGCTTATTTTCTACTCTTTTCTTTCTGCCGAGCCATCGCCACTTTCTTCCAGGACCCAGGCTCCTGTTCCTTAGTACGCCTTTTCTATTGTACGCTTCCTTCGTACTTCCTGAAGCCTCCCTCCATTCCTTTCCCACCCGGTACTCCCACGCCCGCCGTGTGCTGCCGGTTCCGATAGCTGACTCGCTTTTGTACGCCAATTCGCAGACCCTTTTTTCCGCGCCTTAGCTTGGTACATTAGCCGCCTGGCCAAACCCATCTTTACTACCGATCCACCAAAAGGCCGCTCAAACACAAGCAGCGCCAGAAAGGAAAGAAGGAAAGAAAAAAAGAGCTACGCGCCCGGACACAAACAGCCGGAAAAGAAAGAATAAAAGAACTGTCCGCCCTGATACAAACAGCCGGAAAAGAAAGAATAAAAGAACTGCCCGCCCGGATACAAACAGCCGGAAAAGAAAGAAAAAAGCGCCTGCGTGCCCCGGCCCTCAATCACAGCAGCAACCGCCCCCATGAGCTCCGCATTCCTGCTCCCGCCACAGGGCGCTGTGCCCCCCATGTCACTTGACGGTGCCCTCCACGGCCCACACTCCCTGCACGACACCCCCCTGCTGATGGAGAAACTTATCGGCGACTGTTTCCAACAGTCCATGGACCCCCAGGCGTTGTCGCCCAGCCGCCTCGCCTACGCCCGGCGGTTTCACCAGTACCTCGCGGCGTGCCACAGCCACGAGAACCTCGCGTTTCTCTTGGCCATTTTCCGCTACGAGCACTTCTACCGCCGCCAACACACGGGCCATTTGCCCCCGCCCAGTCTCATGTTGGATCGCTATCTTGAAAGTGTGCGTCAACACAGTCCGCGCGTGGTCACAGACGCCCGGCGCCGCTCGACATGCAGCTTCAGCAGTGTGTCGCTGGCCGCGTCGGACGTGTTGCTGGCCGTGTCGGGCGTGCCGTTTGCGCTTGAAATCGAAGAGGCGAGCGACGCGGAGTCCTTCCTGAAAGATGCGGGAATTCCCCTGCCGTCGCTGCAAAACCTTCCTCTGGATTCCAATACAGGAAATGAGTGCTCTTCGGACTGCCTGCTTCTCGGAGACATGTGGCGCCACATCTGGGCCACGTTCATCGCCGACCAGGCCGAGCGCCAGATCAACCTCTCTAACAAAACTTACCGTGCGCTCGTGGAGTTCCACGAGTCGTCCTGCGCGGCGCCCAGCCCGGCGCTTCTCGTGGCGGCCAAGACCGAGGTCATGCGGCTCATCCACGAGAACACGTACCATGCATTCACGCGCATGATGCGCTACGCCGACGACTCTGAACCCAGCTCGTCCGCGTCCGTCTCCCCGTTTGGCTCGCCTCTCGGCACGCCGCTTTCGGCGGCCACCAAGCCCGAGTCGGCGGCGTCACGCGCCCGTAGCTCCACTCCTTCGTCCACCGGCTCCCGCAACGAGCCGGCTTTCCCAATTCAAAAATCCAGCGTGCACGCCTCGGCCTCTTCGGTCCTCTCCGGATCCTCGGGTCCGTCCGTGGCCCCCGTGGCGCAGCGAAAACGCTCCATTCTTTTGCATACACTCGCAGGCCATGCGCCTGCCGCCGGCGACCTCGCCGGCAGCCCGTCCCATCCACTAACCAGCATCCTAAGCCACCTCAAATCGCTGCCGGGATCTCCCGTCTTTGCCCGGGCTTCCAGCTCGGCTCCCCAAACCCCAGCTCCCGGGGTGAATTTCTCCTCCGACAGACACTTGCCGGAAGATGATCTTATTACCCGCCCACGGTCCAGTGCCGTAGCCGAGAGCCATACGAGTGGGTCGCTTTTTGGCAAGTTGTGGAAGAAACGGCGGTGACGCGATGGCGAGGCCTCAGCATATTTATAGACTTGCATATTCACTTCGGCCAGTATATCGGCTGCTTCTTTATTTAGGAACAAGTGTACAACCACATCATTCTAGAGTCTCGTTGTAGGAAAAGTAGCCCTGCATGGATCGGTTATTGGCTTTGGAGCACCAGCTAGATCGATCCACTGAAATTTCTTGCTCCGAAGTCATTAGAATTTTCATTGCAATTACTTGTGTGATTGCGTTCTTTAATGAGCTCCGAGGTATTAACGTTTTGACTTTGAACTAGCTAGGTTGAGAGGGAAATCCAAGTTTTCTCTGGATTCACAGAACTGATAAATGTCGTGTGTTGGAATTCTTGAGTATCGAAGATCATAGAAGCTGACCTTGCGTGGTTGTGGTGTATTGTGATATGTATACTATTGCTAGTAATATCGCCCATACAACCAGGTCATCACTATAGTCTTTTAAAAAGGAAACAAAACCTCGTTTGGATTGCCTCAGTAGTATTCTCATCATTGCTGGAAGAGAAGACAAATGTATCGTATTTTTTTGGTCGACCGTTCCTCGATAATTCCAAAAATGTTTCTATTATGGAACTGACCTATATCTTTGTTCCGCCACGCAAACGTGCTACTATCATGCGATTTTGGAATGATGAATGTCGAATTCCTTCGAAACGAGTTGAAGACTTGAAGAATCAACTGGTACGATGATGGTTGTTTCTTAACACTCAGATGGTATCATAGGAATACAATTTCCAGACGTGAGGACGCCCAAATGTTTTTCTCTAATCGAAAATGGAAACCCACGTTGCGCACGGCTGATACCATTAGAAGTCTCAAGTGATAGTTTTATTCAGAACATTATCCAGCTCAAGCAACATCGAGGTTCCACCATTATCATCACCATAGAAAGTATTAGGCGAGTAGCTCTTTCGGGATTTAGAATCTGTCACTAATTATGAAAAGAATATATATTACAAGCCTTGCCCATCTTTGCTGATCCAGAAAAGCTGGTGTGGCTGGTGCATGTGCATGAAATCAAGAGACAAAGGTTGAGCTGCGAGTCCTGAAAATTGAAGGTTTTGTAAGCCTCTATTACCCGCTTGGTTTGCCAAGATACGAAAGCGGTGCTTAGGGTAACTTTCCCAGTTCTACTTATACGTAGACTGCTTTGCAATCTTTAGAGGTGAGTGCTCAATCTATGATCAATGGTGTACCCCGGTATCATGTGAAGTAAATTTAGACCTGCCTTCTGCACCAATATAAATGGCAAGAAACAGGTTTGGCCACCTGGAAATTTTCTCTTTCTGCTGAGAGTTAAAACCTCGAAATTGCGATCTATAAAAAGGAACCGAAAGTATAAATTACCCCTCCACGCACAACTTTATTGAAAAGAGGTAAAAGTTTCTGAAGGATTGTGAAATGACGAGGCAGAAAAATACCATTTATCAGTTGACACTGATTCCTGGTGTCAATCACATCAAGTGGATTCTTGCAGAAGATTCAATATTACAACCATGGGAAATGAGAAGTCCTTTTTTTGCAAGGGAATATCTGAGAGGATATGCATATCGCTGAGAATTCTACCATAAGAAGGAAAGGGCCGGTGTTTCTGTATGGACTCGAATTTTGAGAAATGCTTGAAACAGAAGACAGATTTCGGGTGAGATAGAGACTCCTACCCATTAATGAATTTGCAAGTGCATGGTTTAGAATATAACAGAATTCATGGACACTAGGACGCATCATAGTGGTGCAGATCCAGGCCAAGATTATTCAGTTGGATTGCAAGAGAAAAGCACAGCGTGGAAGGTGGTACAGACACCGAGCTGTTAGAAAACTTTTTACATCCGAGCTACTAAAGGAAGTGTATTATGCGGCTCAGTTGCCAAAGTTCTAAAACGCTCTTGACGGGTGAATATGAAGTTTTTGTGAGGGGATAATATGAAGGTTCATTATGGGTGAATATGAAGGTTTATAATGAGATAATATGAAAGTTTGTGATGGGTAAAGTTTAGTCGTATTATTTTTCTTCATTCGATCTCCTAGGGAACTTCAAAAGAAGCGTGCAGCCAGACGCTTGCAAGGTGGATGATATGGCGCAGATTCTACCTGTCCTCAGATTTATCCAGCCATAGCCCACCTTACTACTCTCCCGGCCAATCAGTTTCAGAAACTCATCACCAATTAGGTACGATGTAAAAAACGTTTTGTATGTGAGTGAGAGAAAAGCCTGTATTGAGTTAGGCTAGTGACCAGACCAATACGGTATATGCACAGTAGACTTGGTGCATGCATCTACACAATGTATTGGTTTTGAAAAAATATAAGATGTATACAAGTTCCCAGTAGAATCTCTGCTCAGAAGCAAACAGCAAACTGACCCACTTCTGCACGGAGCAAACCAGCAGGTCTGGCTATTCTGTTTTCATGGCGATGACTGCAAGTCATGAGGTACGGACTCAAATGCCGTCATGAGTAGTTTTTTAATAGGCGAATACAATGATTTTAACCTGAAGGTTACTGGTCTTGGAAATAAAAAAATTAAAGAGGGATCACCAAGTTCACCATTGGCACGAACTATAGAAGAAGGCCACGAACTGGAAGAAACTTCATTGGGTGGCTTGAACATCCATCTTGGCTTATATGATGTTTGTGTCTAGAAGTACAAATTAGAGTGGCTCGGCACTTTTTCTGCCCAGATATATAGCTTTGGATAATTTTCAAAAGAGGCCAACGCTAGCCCACAGCCCGACAATTCTTCAGGCCAGGGATTCTGCAGAGCGCCTCATATTGCGTGTTTTACTCTGACATTTTGTGACATGGGCCGTGGATATGTAGCCGACCACGAGAGGGAGTGTCAAGTCCAGCCAGCAGCGATTTCGTGCCATTTCATAGCATCAAACGAGCGGGCTGCTTGTGGCCTACTTATGAAAGGGGCCATGGCTTACTTATCACGGCATGGCCTATATCCTCAAAAGATACAAGGTTGGCCTATATCATCAAACGCGTGGTCTACTATCAAAAGAGTCATGGCCTATTTTCAAACGAGTGGCCAACTTATCAAACGAGTCATGGAACTGTTTTTTTTCAAAGACACATCATATTGAAGGATGTCACCGGAGGGATGTAAAACCCCACCACTAACGAAAAACTATAAAGGGAAAACCTATAATAGATCGCAACATTGGCTCATTGTTTTTGAAGAAACATCAGGTGAGAAGGTACGAGCACCAATTCTGGACATTGCTCAAAGAGGATGGGACCCTCAAAGAAACTTCTGCCCGTAACCAATGTCAACCACTTGAATAAAATTAACTAAATGTCGTTGTCCCATAGGATATCCTGAGGGCCCGTGACCATATTGCATTTGACAAGGCGGCAAGACGTATGTTTGTCTTTGGCTCCTGGTCCCTGAGCAAGTAAACCTGCGAACGACTATAACAAACCAGTAAAGGTTTCTTGGATTTTTTGGTAGACGAGTGGTGTACTTATCCCGCGAGTCATGGTCTTCTTACTAAAGCATGGCGTGCTTACCAAACAAGTGGCCTACTTACCAAACAAGTGGCCTAGTTATCGAGTCATGGCCTCACCAAACCATGACCTACTTATCAACCAAGTGTCCCCATCAAAAAGGTCACGACCTGCTCATCAAAGCATGGCCTCATGAAAGCATGGCCTAGGTTTCAAACGAGTGGGCTACCTTTTAGAAGAACCATGCCTAAAGATCAAGCAAGACATGGCCTTTTTATCAAAAGAGCCAGCGTGACCTACTTTTTCAAACGAGTGGCCTACTTATTGAAAGATTCATGGCCTAATTTTAAACGAGTGGCCTACTTATCAATAAGTCATGACCTGCTTACCAAACCATGGGCTGCTTACCAAACCATGGGCTGTTTATCAAAAGAATCATATATAATCGTCAAAAGAGTCAGGCTGGCTCGGAATATTAAACAAATGGCCTACCCATCAAACAAATGGCCTACTGTAAAAAGAGTCTTATCAACAAGTCATGTCCGACTTACCAAAAGAACCATGCCTACAATTTAAGCAGGACATGGCCTCCTTACCAAACTATGGCATTTTAATCAAAAGAGCCAGGCTGACCTATTTTATCAAACCTACTTATTAAAGTAGTCATGGCCTAATTTCATACGAGTGGTCTACTTATTAAAGGAGTCATGACCTTATTTCAAACAAGTGGCCTACTTATTAAAGGAGTCATGACCTAATTTCAAACGAGTGGCCTACTTATTGAAAGAGTCATGGCCTAATTTCAAAAACGTGGCCTACTGATCAATAAGTCACGACCTGCTCATCAAAGCATGGCCTTATCAAAGCATGGCCTTATCAAAGCATGGCCTAGTCATCAAAGCATGGCCTAGTATTCAAAAGAACCATGCCTACAAATCAAGCAGGACATGGCCTTTATATAAAAAGAGCCAGCGTGACCTACTTTATCAAACGAGTGGCCTACTTATTAAAGTAGTCATGTCCTAATTTCATACGAGTGGCCTACTTATTGAAAGAGTCATGACCTACTTTCAAACAAGTGGCCTACTGATCAATAAGTCATGACCTGCTTATCAAAGCAGGGCCTTATGAAACATGACCTTTTTTCAAACGAGTGGCCTACCTATCAACACGTCATGGCCTCCTCACCAAGAGCCGGGCTACCATACAACGTGAGGCTCAGAGCATACGCGCTCCATCATCCCAGTGGCCTTCTCCATACAGCCATACAGCCACACACCACAACACCAGAATCCCGCCACCTGCGTCTTTTTCCAGGACCCGGCACCTGCATCTTTTTCAGAATCCGGCCCCAAACAGAAAACCACACCCCACGATCGCCCTGCACCAGCGGCTCGGGCTGTTCCTTGAAAATCTTTCTTCTTCTCAATTAATTATCTTTCATTGTGTTTGTTTATGTTTGAATCTTTAATCTTGTAATCTTGCAGAAATATCAATGTGAGATCATCTTACAAGATTAACATCTTTCATAAATTTGACTCACCAATTAAGATGCTTAAATATACTGAAAAAGCAAATTAACAAATTACAAACCTCATGTGACTCATGCCGGCCGGACGGCACACAGCACGCCCGTCCAGATCTCGCACCGCGCTTACGCGCAGCCATTACGCTAATTGGCCCAGCGGCCGCGCACCCGTGCCTCCCGGCCCACTGATAGCACGGCGGATGAAAAAGAGCGCACGTCCCAGATTCCTCCTCCAGTACTCTTCTTCCGTGCCAGCCGTTTCGAGCCGACTTCCGCTTGCAGCCCCTGGATCGACACACGCGCAAAAGAGCTACCTACAGGAAACCCCCCAAATGTTGGCCCGGCACTCTGTTCTCTCTGTTTCCAGAAAGGCCGCCCGGATGCCCCAGAGGGCCGTTTTGGGCGGCGCCAACTTGGCAGCCTATGGCCGCCGAATGGGGCACAAAAGACTATTTTCGGCCGCGGCGCCGCGCCCGTCCACGCGCTCCACGGTGGTGCAGCTTTTGAACAACATCGGGTCCAAGCGCGAGGTGGAACAGTACCTCAAGTACTTCACGTCTGTGTCGTCGCAGCAGTTTGCCGTGATCAAGGTGGGCGGGGCCATCATCACGCACCAGCTCCCGGAGTTGGCGTCGTGCCTCGCGTTTTTGTACCACGTGGGCTTGTACCCGATCGTGTTGCACGGCACGGGCCCGCAGATCAACGAGTTGTTGGAAGTAGAGGGCGTCGAGCCCGAGTACATAGACGGCATCCGCGTGACCAACGCCAAGACCATGGAGGTGGTGCGCAAGTGCTTCTTGGAGCAGAACTTGCGGCTCGTCACGGCGTTGGAGGAAATGGGCGTGCACGCGCGGCCCATCACCGCCGGCGTGTTCACGGCCGACTACTTGGACAAGGACAAGTACCAGCTCGTGGGCAAGATCAACGGCGTCAGCAAGTCCGCGGTGGAGTCGGCCATCGACGCGGGCTACTTGCCGATCTTGACGTCGTTGGCCGAGACGCCGTCGGGCCAGTTGTTGAACGTCAACGCGGACGTGGCGGCGTCGGAGTTGGCGCGCGAGTTCGAGCCCTTGAAGATCGTGTACTTGAACGAGAAGGGCGGGCTTGTGCACGGCGAGACCGGCGAGATCATCTCCGCCATCAACTTGGACGAGGAGTACGAGGGCTTGTTGAAGGAGCCCTGGGTCAAGTACGGCACCAAGTTGAAGATCAAGGAGATCCACGACTTGTTGCAGCACTTGCCGCGCTCGTCGTCCGTGGCCATCATCGACGTGCACGACTTGCAGAAGGAGTTGTTCACGGACTCCGGCGCGGGCACCTTGGTCCGCCGCGGCTACAAGCTCATCAACAGAAACAAGTTGAGCGACTTCGCCAACCTGGACTTGTTGCGTGCCGCGCTCTTGCGTGACCCGCAGATCAAGAGCGGCAAGTTGAGCGTGGCCTCGTACTTGAAGCAGTTGGAGACCGCCACCTTCAAGTCCTACGGCGACGCGCCGCTCGAGGTCTTGGCCATTGTGGTGGAGAACGCCAAGCCCAACGTGGCCGTGCCCAAGTTGGACAAGTTCTTGTCCTCGCGCACCGGCTGGTTGAACAACGTCACCGACAACATCTTCAGCGCCATCAAGAAGGACTACCAGTCCTTGTACTGGATCGTCAACGAGAATGACGCCAACTTGTCCTGGTACTTCCTGAAGTCCGACGGCTCTTTTGCCAAGAACGGCGAGGTCTTGTTCTGGTACGGCTTGGACCCCACGGCCATCGGCAAGTTGATCAAGCAGTTCGACGCGGCCTCCGTGGGCTCGTCCTTGTCGTCCGCCACCGACAGCGGCGTGTTTTCCGCGGCCAAGCAGACGCGTGGCTTCCACTCCTTGACTAAGCAGACACGTGGCTTCCACTCATCAGCCCCCCGTGCCTTGGCCACCACCGCGGCCAAAGCCAACGCGCCCCTCAGAGACGCCACGTCCACCAAGATCTCCAAGGTGGGCTTGATCGGCGCGCGGGGCTTCACCGGCCAGAACTTGATCTCGTTGATCGACAACCACCCCCACTTCGAGTTGGCGCTTGTGTCGTCGCGCGAGCTCAACGGCCAGAAGTTGCAGGGCTACAACAAGGCAAACATCGTCTACCTGAACTTGCAGACCGAGGACATCCTCCAATTGGAGAAGAACCACGAAATCGACATTTGGGTCATGGCCTTGCCCAACGGCGTGTGCAAGCCCTTCGTGGACGCCATCGAGTCCGTGGAGGACTCCCAGTCCAAGATCGTCGACTTGTCTGCAGACTACCGTTTCGACACCACGGGTGAATGGGTCTATGGCTTGCCCGAGTTGGGCGACCGCAAGAAGATTGCTGCGGCAAAGAAAATCTCGAACCCGGGCTGCTACGCCACGGCGGCTCAGGTTGCCATTGCTCCGCTCAAGGACTACATTGCCGGAACGCCCACCGTGTTTGGAGTATCAGGATACTCGGGCGCAGGAACAAAGCCTTCGAGAAAGAACGATCTCAAGCACTTGAGCAACAACTTGATCCCTTACTCCTTGACAGACCACATCCACGAAAAAGAGGTCAGCAACCAACTTGGCCTCAGCGTGGCTTTCATCCCACACGTGGCCCAGTGGTTCCAGGGCATTTCGGCTACGGTGTCCATACCGCTCAAGCCCAAGTCCTTGACGGCCAGAGACATCCGCGGCATCTACAGAGACCAGTACGAGGGTGAGCAGTTGATTGCTGTTGCTGGCGAGGCTCCCGAGGTCAAGGATATCAGCGGCAAGCACGGCGTGATCGTGGGCGGGTTTGCCGTCAACTCGGCCCAGGACAGAGTCGTGGTGGTTGCTACTATCGACAACTTGCTCAAAGGTGCAGCCACGCAATGTTTGCAAAACATGAACCTTGTGCTGGGCTACGGCGAGTACGAGGGTATCCCAGACACGCTTGCAGCTAGTGGTTAGATACAGATGACCCTGTAACTCATATGGATGATATAATATATTGCTAACTTGGACTCGTTGGAGCAGGTGTATTAGATTTCAGTCTTTGTCCTGTGCTGTCCCTTGCACGGTGTAGTATGCAGCTGATGACGAACTTATGGTGCCATTCGACTGCCTGAACTTTTTCGAGTTATTATTTTGAGAGAGAACAGGAATGGGAGGTGAATTTCTTTATAGCCAGGTGTTTGAAGAAAATGCTTCCGGCCTTATTCTGCGAGAACGTATGGAAGTTTTAAATCAGATTTTTAAAGAGTCCGGAAATGAAAACTAGCGGAGTGATTTATGTCTTTACAAGTGGAAAGTAGCAAACATATTATTATTAGTCTATAGAAAATATAATACTATAATGATGTCAAAGTGCCTCCAGTGTTCCCAATAACAAAACCAAGGCGCGAGAGATCAAACGAGTATGAAGAATTATAAGATTAAAACAAAAGGAAAAATATATTATACTCATATGTCGCAAATGAATATAACCTCGCTACAGAGCCAAAAGTTCTCGTTGAAAATGATTTACTTCTGTTCCCCATTCCCAACAAACACTAGATACCTCGAGGACATAAAGGGTTCAGTACTATCGTTTGCGATGGTACATCTATCAATTTTGACATAGCAGAAAATATTTGCCTTGTCATTTTACAAAGAGATTTACCATAGCTGTTGAGGAAAATTAGGGTATCTATATGGGGTGGCACCTTATAATATGATGTTACTTTCAAAAAAAAAAAAAATAATCAGAACGATCAGCAAATTCTACACACTAGATTTCTTTTTTGTTTTTTGGTAGATTTATCTGATTAAAGGGGCAAAACTATATAACGAATATATATAAAAAACCTTCAAACAGCTCCCAGCTACGTGCCAAGTGTATTTCATCAGAAAACAAGCTCCAAGGCGCTTTCCTCCGAAGCAATCAAATTCAAGCTCCTCCATATTGTGACCGAAAAGAATTGTTTGATTCGTTGAGATCTGTCGATATCCATTACTAAATACAAACCGAAAGGTGGCTTTTACAGAGCCCACATTCCTGCTCAATTCCCGGTTGCGGCCATACCATGCAGGAAGCACTGTTTCCCGTCCGATCAACGTTAGTTAAGCTGCATAGGGCCACACTGAGTAGTGTAGTGGGAGACCATATGCGAAATTGTGGTGCTGCAATCTTTTTGTGTCTAAAATCTAACTTGTTTTTTTTTTTACCGGCTAGTCATATGATGCGAATAACATACAAGACAAGCTTGTAGATCGCACAAAATTCACGTGAATCAACTCTGCAAACTCAGCCTAGCTGAAATAAATCCAATGAATAACAGAACAATTTTCAGAATAGGGGAGCCCTCATGATCAGAAAGCACAAAACCTGTGTGGCGCAAGATTGATGCTAGAAATAGCAGTCCTTGGCAGTCCAATATACTTGAGTGTTCGAGAATCAATTCCAGTAGTACAAAGGGTCTCACCGAGATGCAGAATATCTGGCCGGAATATTGGGAATGAATGTAGCAAGAGGTTTTGAAATTAAGAGAATAAACTACGGAAGCTTTAAATAATTCGTTCTTACACATTTGACGTTTTTATTTCTCGTGCGTACATGAAATACTCCTTGAATCTTGGCTTATCATGTTGCCTGAATTCATCAAGACTTTGCCATTATCTCTGCTAAAAATTTATTGGATAGTCTTGATTAAGGGATGAAGTTTATGTTTATACAATATTGGCTATCCAGAATTCGTAGACGAAGACATCAAAAAATTGTAGAATAGCCCAGCAGATGTAATGGAAGACAGAATTACGTATAACTACTGTTTGATTTTATTGCCATAGCAGTACACTTAACACATTGGGAGTATACCTTTTACTTTTATGCGTCAAACTTTTGGAACATTATAATTTTGGAACATGATATTTTTTTCCAGACCTGCACTTTGCAAATTAAATTTGATGTTTATGTTCTTCGCTTTTATTTTTAAAATACTTGTGTACTAATTCCAAGATATTCTTATTCAAATTCACAGTAATCTATTTTCATCATTGTGTTTAATAAGTGAATTCATTATATGAAGTACTACTTCTTTGGTTAAATAAGAATGGTTATCTTTTTTTTTACTGCACTCAAAAATTTTTGACAGGTAAATTAGCGTTTACATAAAATGATAATCTATCAGATAATGCCAACGTAAGTTATAAAGCAAACATCACTCTCTTCTTTTCTTGATAACTTGCATGTGCTTTGCTTATGAAAATCGTAGTATAAATCGTCAATTATTTATGAAATTAAGCATTGGAAATACCTATGGAATTGATTTCGTTGTGATAATCTTCTAAATGTGTTTATATCTTCCAGCCATTATGTCAATTAAATATGAACCTATAACAGTCAAGTGGTCATCATTTAACTAGCTTTAATGTGAATAGTTTCAAAAGGTTTAGATCCATACAATTCATTTTTCTCTTTTTCCAATTGATGGATTTTTATTTTATAATACTCCCTAATACTGGTTTTTAGGGAACCTGCAGTACTGTCACTGCGTCTGTTGATCCATGTAAGAAACAGTTTTGGCTCACCATTTTCCCACGGCCGTTAATTGTGTAGAGTGCAGTATGATCCTCTGGCCGTACAATCTAGTCTTATTTTTGCATATGCCTGTCCATATAGACGCATATCCATGCGACCAGCTAATGAGCGAAATATCTGCAATAATCTTTCATCCAGTCCGGCCGAGTAAAGCATCCTTAGACTCAGCCCCAATTCGATGAAATCAGCTCAATAAATCTAGAATAATGCGCCAGTACAGTAAATCAGGAAATTAAACCGCGAGACCCGTAAGCCGAGAATAATGTACTAAATCAGTAGACCTAACCAGCACAACAAATATAAAACAGTCGTCGCAGCCAATATACCAACCTGAAGTACTAGCAAAGTATTTCAGCAATTATATTATCCTAGTGTTTCAAACCCGTAAAGCTACCAGTATACAAGCAAAATACCCAAACCAATAAAAGATATCATTGAGCAAAACCAAAAAGCATAAACAAATAAAGCTAATGAATAAAGCAACCAGTAATTCGAACCCAATAAACACAGCCAAACCAGCTCTAAAAGCCTAGCCAATAAACCAAATGAATATACAACACAAAAAATTTCAGATCAACGACCTCAACTAAAAACACCCAGTTCAATAACCCAATCCGATAAAAACAATACTCGGTGAGTCAGCAAAATGCATCAAGCTAGTAAATTAAACGAGTTAGGTAAAACACTGAAGCAAACCAGTAAACTCAGAATAATGCCACAAATCAGTAAAAAAAACCTGTGAAGTAAACCCGTTAATTGAACTTGTAAATTAGTCCGGTGAACTCAGCCTCAGTAGCCGAATCCAATTGCCCATTAAAATAAGCCCCCAGCCGAATAAACACGTTGACCAAACCAGTGCACAAACAAAGAGCAGTAAACAAGAACCAGTGAACTTGAGCCAGTAAGCTCATCACAGTAACCTTAATTCAATATCCAGCCCAATATACCAAACCAATATACCAAACCAGTAGGCTTTTCTCGTGAACTCAACCCGATAAACGAGCTCAATGTAAAAAAACCCGTAAAGCAACTCCAAAATACCAAATCAGTAAACTTAAGCAAATAATCTCAACCCAGGATACCAAATTGATCTAAAAAACCAGTGAAGCTAGCCAGTCCACAAAAATGGCGCACACTAATAAGCCAAACTAATAAATCAGACCCATAAATCAGCCCAGTAAACCTGACCCAGTAAACCTAAACGAGGATGAGCCCAAAATTTCCCACAGTTCAAAAAAAACATAAGCCTAAAAGACTCACTAGTAGAGCCAATCAGTAAACATAAACCACTAGTTCTAAAAAATTAGTTTTAGCCAAACCAGTTTTTTTAACCATTAAATCAGCCCGTAAACTTCGACTAATAAACCTGACCCAAGAGCCCCCAACCTATAAACCCAACCATTAAACCAAATCAGAAAACCAAGCCAATCAATTGAGCAAGTTAGACCAAAAATCAGCCCAGCACGCGCAGCCCAGCACGCGCAGCCCAATAAATCCAGCCCTATAAATTTAATCCAATAAATTCAATCCAATAAGTTCAATAAATTCAATCGAATAAACCAAGTTCTACAAGTACCGCCTAACATGCCAAGCCAATAAAATAAGCCAGTGAAGTTCCACAATGATCAACCAATAAACAGCCCACTTCACCAAAGCAGTAAGCCTAATTCAATAATTCAATAATATCAACCAAAAGTATTAAACACAAACCATCAAACAGAACAATAAACCCAGCACAATGTAGCAGGTAAGTGAGCTAAGCCAGTAAATAAATAAGTGGATCAATCTAAAAAGCTCAATTTTAAACACGAAACAGTG
The DNA here is from genome assembly GCF_001664035.1 of Metschnikowia bicuspidata var. bicuspidata NRRL YB-4993. Taxonomy (NCBI): domain Eukaryota; kingdom Fungi; phylum Ascomycota; class Pichiomycetes; order Serinales; family Metschnikowiaceae; genus Metschnikowia; species Metschnikowia bicuspidata. Next base: position 1,711,956 of record NW_017387732.1, on the reverse strand, counting down.
ACGCCAGCAAAACGTGCTAGACAAGATATATAAAGGAGTGAACGAATCAATACACCAAAGTATATATAAGCCAGTAAGCCAGGCCCTTGAGTCAGTCTACCAGAAAAGTTTAATAAGCAAAACTAATAGACCAGGCCAACAACCCGATCAATAGATCAAAGTTATCAAACCAGTAGACCCATTCAGTGAAGCAAAGTAATCATACCAATGAACAGATTTAATAAGCCAAAATAATCAAACCAGTGAATCAATTCAATATACCAAGTAGTCATACCATTGAGTCAGTTTACCTGGAAAGTAGCTTAATAAGCCAAACAAGGAACCAATTTAATTCACAAACTACTAAACCCAACCAATAAGCCAATGAAATAAGCCAGTGTAATACAGCAAGCCAATAAGCAAATTCCATTATTCAAAGTTATAAGTCAAATCAGTGAGCTAGTCCAAGTAACCGAAGGAATAAAAGAAGCCAGAGCGAGGTATTGAACCAGTCAGCCACGCTCATAAACGGAACAAATAAACCAAAGCTAGTAACTCAATTCAATTCACCAGACTAGTAAACAAACTAGTGAGCCAAGCACATGAGCCAAAGTAATCAAGCCAGTAACCAATACAAAAAAAACTAATCCATCAAACCAGTGAACGGAGCCTATGAGCCAAACTAATAAATCAAACCGGTAACCCATTTCACTACCGAAGGGACCAAACCAGTGAGCAAATTGAATACACCAGACTGATTTATCAAGTCAGTCTGCCATTTCTTGAATCAATGTAAGATCAAAATAGCTTAATAAGCCAAACTAATTAACCAAAAAAGGAATCAGTTTAATCAGCCAAATTAATAGATCAAACCAGTGAGGCAATTCAACAGGCTGAACAAAAAATTCAATTTCGTAAATCCATTCAATACACCATACTAACAAACACAACAGTAAATGGCGCAAAATGTACCAGAACAGATGTGTAAACGATGAACCGATTCAATAGACCAACGTAGTCAAATCAGTGACCTATTTGATACACCAAAGTAGTCCAGCCAGTGAATTAAGCCCACGAGTCAGTATATCAGTCCAATTCAAGGAAATAAACAAACCCAGAAACTAATTTGATTAGCAAAAGTGATGAGCTAAGCCAAAACGTATTCAACCAACTAGAGTAATGCCAGAAACTTATTCAACTAACCACAGGAATAAATTAAACCAGAAACTAGCTCAATAGACGAAGCAACAAACCAGCACCCCAATTCAAAGACTTAAGTAACAAGCCAGTATCCAATTCAATAGACCAAGGGGATCAAACCAGCAAGCTCTTGAAATTTACCAAAGTAATAAATCAATTCAGTAAGCCAGGCCCATGAGCCAAGGTAATAACCTAAGCCAATACCCAATTCGATCCACCAGGCTAATAACCCAAAGCACTATACCAGGCCGTGGACTCACATGTCAGCAGCCCCAAACTTGCCTTTTCAAAACTCAACCCCAATATCCTTCTCATACGTTCCCTCACCCAGGGCACCGGAACCGATTCGCACCCAGCCGGGCGTGCGCGGCCCAAAAGGGGCCATATCTAGCCAGTTTCTCCAGAACCGCCGCTCTGGTTTTATTTCGTCTCCCTGGCCACCCCTGTGTGATTTCTGCCTGCTGTGTGATTTCTGTGTGATTCCTGTCTGTTGTCTGATATCTGTCTGTTTTCGGTCTGCTGTCTGAATTCCGTCTGAATTCCGTCTGATTTCAGCCTGACCCTGTCTGATTTCCGTCCGCTGCTTGTTTCGTCTGCTGTCTGATTTCTGTCTGATTTCTGTCTGAATTCCGTCTGAATTCCGTCTGATTTCAGCCTGACCCTGTCTGATTTCCGTCCGCTGCTTGTTTTGTCTGCTGTC
>NW_017387732.1:1708881-1710057 GCF_001664035.1 Metschnikowia bicuspidata var. bicuspidata NRRL YB-4993 | reverse complement strand
CTGTCTGATTTCTGCCTGATTTCTGCCTGATCTGCCTGATTTCTGTCTGATTTCTGTCTGATTTCTGCCTGATTTCTGCCTGATCTGCCTGATTTCTGCCTGATTTCTGCCTGATCTGCCTGAACCAGTCTTCTTTCCGTCTGCTGATTTCCGCCTGCCATGCTTATCCCCCCCGACAACTTCGGCATGGTCGAGCCCGGCGTCTACCGCTGCTCCAAGCTCGAGGCAGACCACCTCCCGTTCCTCGAGACGCTCCGGCTCAAGCTGTTGGTGCTTCTAGACGTGGCCAAGCCGCCGCGCATGCTCAAACCGTTTCTTCAGGAGAACCACGTGGACTTGTACGACTTGGGCGGGCTCAAGATCCTGAACCACCAGAACACAGGGCCCGTCCTCCACGACCGCGACAGGCTTGTTGCGGAAGTGGATCCCAGAGTGGAGAATGTGGATAAAAAACTGGATACCCACGTGGATATCAGAGTGGATAACAAAGTGGATCCCAAAGTGGATACTAAAGTGGGGAACAAACTAGAAAGCAAACTAGAAAGCAAACTAGAAAGCAAACTAGAAAGCAAACTAGAAAGCAAACTAGAAAGCAAACTAGAAAGCAAACTAGAAAGCAAACTGGACAACAAACTAGATAACAAACCAGAAAACAAAGTGGCTACCAAAGCGGATCCCAAAGCGGATCCCAAAGTGGATACCAACCTGGAATTGCCCAACACACTGGCGCTGCCCAGCACGCCCCCCGCCGGCCGGCCCCGCCAACCGGCCGCCGACCCTGACGTGGTGCACGTGCCCCCCGCGTTGCCGCAAAAACACGATCTGTGGATGATCATCGAGAAAAACGTGATTGCCGCCGCGTGCGCCATCTTGCTCGACCGCACCAAGCACGCCGTGCTCGTGGTGGACTCCACGCTGGCGCTCGTGGGCATCTTGCGCAAGCTCCAGAAGTGGAACTTCAACTCCATCGTCAACGAGTACCGCATCTACACGGGCAACGCCAGCAAAATCAGCTACGGCGTGGAGGTGTTCCTCGAGCTCCTCCAGCTCGAGCTCGTGCCCGACGAGATCGACCGCCTCGCGCGCCGCCACGAGCCCACGTCCCCGCCGCGCCCGGGCCCCGCCGCCGCGGACCCGGGCCCCGCCCTGCGCCGGCCCCTGGCGCCGTGGTGGCTG
>NW_017387732.1:1703369-1708195 GCF_001664035.1 Metschnikowia bicuspidata var. bicuspidata NRRL YB-4993 | reverse complement strand
GCGGCCGGACCCCGCGCGGGCCGCGGACGAGCTCCTGCGGCTCCGCCAGCAGCTCGCCTTCCGGTACTACCGGCCCATGCACGCGCCTGTGCACGGCTTCAACGTGGTCTCGGTGCGCATCCCGGCGGAGCCACAGCTTGCGCCGTGGTTCCTCCGCGCGCGCGACTACTGGGAGCTGCTCCAGCAGGGCCGCGTCTGAGGCGGGCGGGGGACTGCCCTTGCGCGCTGCTCCGTGGCGGGCCGGCTCAGCTCCGTCGGATGAGGGCGTGTGGTGCGGGCCTGCCTGTTGCGTTGGCGACGGGGCCGCCAGGCGCGTTTGCCGGTGTCTGGCCCGAAGCTTCGCTGCAGGACGGAGCATGGTCCCGTTTTCCATCGATACGCCCTGCTTTCCGTGGGCTATCCTGGTCTCCGTGGAGTGGCCCTGCTTTTCGTGGAGTGGCCCTGCTTTTCGTGGAGTGGCCCTGCTTTTCGTGGAGTGGCCCTGCTTTCCGTGGAGTGGCCCTGCTTTCCGTGCGGAAGGAGTCGCTGGGACTGTCTTTAGCGTGGGTCCTTGGCAAGCGGACCCGTGGTGTACTCGTGGGAGCGACTGCGGCGCGTTTCCTAGCTTTGATTGGTTCTTTTCCCGAAACCAGGCCCTGGCTGTCTGTGGGCCATAGCGGAGCTTTCTTTGGCCCCACCTGAGCTCTTCTGCGTGCCGTGATAGTCCATGACTGGGTGCCAACAGCAAGCTCTTTATCGCCTGGAATGCCGGCATCTTACCCCCTGGGGCTGCTCCTTTGGGCTGCCGGACTCGCTGTTCCCTTGGTGCAGTTCTCCCGCTCACAATACTACTAGAAGCTCCTGGGCCACACCGCATCCGAACTCCGACAGCCTGTTCGGTTCTTTTCCCGTGTCTCTCTTCTATCAGTGCTGGCTACAGGCTTGCCAGCTATTGCGCTGGACACCTGCCGCTCACATCACAATCCTAGTCACCCGCCGCGCAGGTCTAGCGGTGCCTTGATATCTTGGTGAAAGGACTGGTAACTAGAGGCGGGCTTCTGTGGATTATGATGGTAAATGCCCAGCGAAGCCCAGTGTTGCAAAATGTGCCGAATACGAACGCTAGTGTACGCATGCTATTATAAGAAGCATAGCATGGGCCTTTCTTCCCGTTCAACGTAGCGCACGGCAAGAGAATCCCCTGCCTCTTTTGGGCACTACAGCTACTCACCCTTATTGAAGGTGTCAAACTCTGCCACCAACGGGCCGAACTTCAAACCATCAAATACCATCCCTTCGCAGATGATGTTAATGGTATAGATGACTACAAAAAAGCAAAGAACCAATCACAGCTTTCGAGCGAGTGAGCAGTAGCAGTATGCTACCAAAATTCAAAACTATTCGGCCATTGAAGCCATGCCAAACTCCAACAAGATCATCTTTGATTCCCCAGTCTTATCGTTTCAAAGATTTGCTGGGGTATCAGGGGGCCAACTGGGCAAAACCTACAGCCGATTCATGACCCGCCAAATGGCATGTGACAGCCTCGACTTGAAAAGCCATGCACTAGGGACGAACATGTTTGTCACTTCCGAACCGGTGCACAAAGATCTAATTCGATGTATGACTGCCAGAAAACTTGACAAGTTGATATCAAAATTCAAGCAATCCACACGAAAGTTTACGCGAGTCCTCACAACGGAGACTATGGACTCATCGAACTGGTGCCAAAACTTTAAGGGCATCGCGAAATGCTGTGGACACATATCCTCCAAATGAACAATAGCTGGTACACCCAGTACCTTCAAATACGAATGATTACATGAAAATGTCGGATCAAACATTTCAGGCTACAAACTATTGCCACTCCCGATGAGTACAGCTTCTTGTCCGAAAAAACCACTCTTCACACGCTTGGATTGCAATTTTACGAGAAGAATTCACATATTTCGAAGCATGGAAAGAAGTCGTCCTAGGACAAGGCGATACCCTGGCGATAGCGCAAGATACAATCATGAGCAGATCAAGCAAATGCTGATGAAACTCCACGGCTCGAAAAAGGAAAGAAAGCTGTTAGTAAGAAGACTTTCAAATGCTTGAGCCACTCCCGATAATGCCACAGTGCCTTGGGTGAAGCGAGACAACCCAACGTTCATTCATCACTTCAATGACAGATCATTTGTCCGCCGCAGGACCCTAAACCTTGCATTTCCAATGTCATCTTTGCACCCCACATCCACAATGGAGACGCCACAGACGCTTTGCAATCCATGTCTACAACAACCGCGAATCGTCCTAATACTGGTGACAAGAGCCAAGGACTGAGATACTAATAGTGAGGCTCATACTTCTAACGCCAGCTCTCAGGTGATTTTGCATTCACAAAAGTCTTATTTATATTGCAAGAAGGCTTCTCTCTGCAAAGAAATCAGAAGGCTCCTCTCTGCAAAGAAATCGTACAAACATTTCGATACATATATTCTGCGTGCGTCTCTTTATACCGCGGGCTTGGGTACCCTTGGAAACCCTAAAATATGCCAAGCCCGTGGGTTTGAGCGCAATGGGCTCCGGCCAAACATTTTTTGGAGAACTAAATTATATTCCCGATTCCCAAGATATACACTTGAAGTTGTGGCGAGTCACAGGGAGTAGAAACCATGAGTCCCCTTCAACCATCTGAGTTGAAGCGACCAATACAGGACACTTGTCCTGGATAGGATGACGTGATCCCCAATCCGCAAACAGATACGGGCCAAGGGGACGTCCAGGCCGTGACTAAGGGAAGTGGCGGCCGAGTTTCGACACTTGGTACGTATCTAGAAGCTTTATAACGGTTTCTTATACATATCAATTGCGTAGTTTTCTTTTTATTCAGATGTATCTACCAAAGACAAAAACATCGTGTGCTGGTAAATCGATGCACGAGAAAGGTATGCAATAACGAACCCTTCATACCCTCGTCCAGACTCCAGACCTTGCTCCCACAGCACGTTCCAACAGCCTCTGGCCGAGCACACTTTTCCAAGCCCTCGGGAATGGCTAGTGGCATTCGCTGAACGGCGTCCGGTCAACTAGTGGCCATTCCATATATCGTGTCTTTGCCTGATATTGAATCCACCCACGCCATGTCCGCGATGCTGAACTCTGCAGGTACATTGTCTTATATGCTCCAGACTTGCGCCGTCACAAGGAAATTCAGCCTGGGCCATCACAAGGAAATTCAGCCTGCACCATCGCAAGGAAATTCACCCTGCGCACACCTGCGACGTGCTTCTGGGATCGGATCCAACAGTCCCCTGAAAATGAGTCCCTACGTATAGACCGCTTCCGCCCCAAGTTCATGTCACAAAGGGTGCTATAGGCTAGCGTTGGGATCAGACAAACGCCGCATGCGCCGGCTGAATCCCAAATGAAATCCACCAACAATATCCCCAAAACCCTGGTCCTTGCAATGGTATATCGCCGTGCCCTGATGTCCCAAGCCACCATAAGGCGGCAACGCCGGCGGCCCAAGGCTTCTGCGTTTCGGCGCAAACCACTACCATGCAGTGCCCTGCACCCACACGGCCGTGGCAGCTTGGAACCCCGTGCCCTCTACATCAGCCGGCCACTAGTTTCCCCACGTGGGTCTACTTGAAGACTCGCCACTATAGGACCCGCCGTGCATGACCCTGTCCCGAAGCCGCTGGCCCGAGGAATTGCCGCGGGACCCCGCGGAGATCAGCGCAGGCTGGGGCGCCGGGCTCAGGCTCGAGTAGCCGGACCCCGGGAGCGAGTTTTGCCGTGTTTTATTGTACATTTGCTGCAAGCGCGAGTTGGTGCGGCGGGCGTACGGCCGCTCGTCGGGCTCGGAGTCCGGCACGGAGGCTTCGCGGCTGGCGGGCGCCGAAAACGCCGAGGTGCCGCTGTTTTGTGGCTGCTGCACGGAATTGTACGACGCCCTTACGGGCTGGAACCGGGAGTTTGGAGTGGTGGCCGGCGCAAGCGGGTCCGGGCCGGGACCGGCCGCCGGGTGGCGGCCCCGGCGTTTGCGCACGTGCTCCTTGACGCCGAGCCATTCCGGGAAGGGCTCGTTGCGCGATTCGTAGAAATTCACGAGCGCCTTGTGGATCAAGGTGTCGTCCTCCGAGCTGCCGTCCTTGTCTGAGTGGAGCAGCGACGAGGCCACGGAGAGACTGGAGAACTTGGAGTTGATTTTCTCCATGAACGAGCGGCCGGGCGCGGCGTTGGGCTGGTACTGGCTCATGGTTCTGGAGGTGTATTATAGGCGAGGATTGGTGGTTTTGAAGCTGAGGGAGAAGTCGCGATAGGGTGTGCGGCGCACGACCCGCGGGGGTGTGGGGTAGAGTGCGGCTCTGGTGCTCAGCCAGGGCTTGGATGGTGCCTGTTTTTGGGAGCAGGTGTGGGCAGACTCTGGAATTGGGTTGCTTTTTGGTTTGGAAGTGGCCGGTTTTGGAATTATTCTGGGATGGGCTTTGATCTTGGAATGGGCCGGGGGGGAAATAGTCTTTATAGATGGTTTCATGGAAATCGTGGATGGTTTCATGGACATCATAGATGGTTTCATGGTCATCATAGGTGTCTTCATGGAAATCATAGGTGAGTTTCATGGAAATCATAGATGGTTTCATGGAAATCATAGGTGTTTTCATGGACATCATAGGTGTCTTCATGGAAATCATAGGTGAGTTTCATGGAAATCGTAGATGGTTTCATGGACATCATAGATGGTTTCATGGTCATCATAGGTGTCTTCATGGAAATCATAGGTGAGTTTCATGGAAATCATAGATGGTTTCATGGTCATCATAGGTGTCTTCATGGAAATCATAGGTGTTTTCATGAAC
>NW_017387732.1:1702512-1702876 GCF_001664035.1 Metschnikowia bicuspidata var. bicuspidata NRRL YB-4993 | reverse complement strand
TGAGTTTCATGGAAATCATAGATGGTTTCATGGAAATCATAGGTGTTTTCATGGACATCATAGGTGTCTTCATGGAAATCATAGGTGAGTTTCATGGAAATCATAGATGGTTTCATGGTCATCATAGGTGTCTTCATGGAAATCATAGGTGAGTTTCATGGAAATCATAGATGGTTTCATGGTCATCATAGGTGTCTTCATGGAAATCATAGGTGTTTTCATGAACATAATAGGTGTTTTCATGGAAATCATAGGTGAGTTTCATGGAAATCATAGATGGTTTCATGGAAATCATAGGTGTTTTCATGGACATCATAGGTGTCTTCATGGAAATCATAGGTGAGTTTCATGGAAATCATAGATG
>NW_017387732.1:1681585-1702197 GCF_001664035.1 Metschnikowia bicuspidata var. bicuspidata NRRL YB-4993 | reverse complement strand
CATCATAGGTGTCTTCATGGAAATCATAGGTGAGTTTCATGGAAATCATAGATGGTTTCATGGTCATCATAGGTGTCTTCATGGAAATCATAGGTGTTTTCATGAACATAATAGGTGTTTTCATGAACATAATAGGTGGCTTCATGGAAATCATAGGAATCATGGAAACCATAGATAGTTTCATGGGCATCATAGATGCTTTTCATGGTCATCATAGATGCTTTTCATGGAAATCATAGATGGTTTCATGGACATCATAGATGGTTTCATGGTCATCAGTACTTGTCGTTGACATGTATGTTTATCATGCACTCATCTCCGTGCCACAGTTTATTTCCAAAGAGGTTCAATGGCAAAAGACATTCACAGCGTAGAAACTCGTCGTTTCATAAGACATTTTACACAACACCTCTTCGACTATAAAGAAAGCTCGAATATGCAATCCAGCTTCTCATCAAAAAACACGATCAACAAATCACTTGGAGGGAATGATCTTGGCATGGGCCGGTTGTGGAATTGATCTGGAATAGGCTTTGTTCTTGTAATGGGCCGCATTTGGAATGAGTCTGAAATGGGCTTTGATTTTGGAAATAATTCGGGCATACGCTTTAGTTTCGGAATAGCCAGTTTCGGGATTTATCTGGGAAAAGCCTTGATCTTGGAATGGGCCAGTTGTGGTACTTACCTGAGATTAAGGGCTGATTTGGGAACGAACTAGCTTCGGTTTCAATCTGGGAAAATGCTGGGTCTGGCTTGCATGAATACGGTGTGCTATACGATAGTCTTAGCTTCGGAAAAGCAGCGCCGCCATCAGCCACTAATCCGACTCTGGGGTGTTACATATTCCTACCTTGCATTGTGCCTGGTGCTAGAACTGCTGATTCTGGAAATGGTTGGATCACAGTGGCTCTACTAGTGCTCTCGGTCTGGATATACGCCCCAATTATGCCATGGCCGGCATAAAATGAGTGCTAGTAAAGTACAAAAACGGTGGAATCCCTTGACACGTGGTGTCCTTTCCTTGGTCTAGACTGCGATGCTCTTTCATGTCTTTGTCAAAATTGGCGTGACTGTTGAGGCACGCGACAACGCTAAGTCAGCCAACGAGTACCAGAGGAATCTGAAATTAGGGAAGTTATGCAATCGAACTTCTACGCAGTTGCGAATCCCGAGACTTGCACAACGCCAGAACATTCAATCAAAGTGGGCATTGCCAATACCGCATCGAACATGACGCCGAGGCTCTTAGAACACAACTTGGACAGGTTGGCATTGGAAAGACATCTCTATTTTCAGGGAGATCAGAGAGGGCAGGGGATACAAGAACGATTGGATTTGATGTTAAGGTAAATTAGGAAAAGATGAGACCTGCAAATTCGGAAATGACACGGATGGCAACTCCAGATTCAGGCAGGCGCTCAGAATATTCGGGGAAAACATGAACATTCAAATCAAGTTGTTTATTGACTTCACAGATTCCTAAATCAGCCGGATCCCCGGATTCAGAAATTACCTTGACAGTCTGTTCAAAGAGATTAAAAGAAAGTTTTTTTTGGACTCCATCGAATGGTACTTCGAGTCCTTAGACTACTGAAATTAGGTGGGATCTACAGATTCAAAAATGCCTCAGGAGCTCAGAATCATTCAGACAAACGTAAACAATCATCAAATGGAAGTCTCAATTCCACAGACAATTGAAACCAGAAAGTATTGGGAAAATGGTTCTTGAAACCAGAGAGATTCAGAGAAACCCACAACACCAAACGGCACATTTACCATAGTCACTGGAATCATCTTGGTTTCTCCGAACCAAGAGACATTCAGAGAAACCTGCAACAGCCATCGCGTGCTATCAATAATTCCTACTCGAATCAGACGCAATCCTTGGGATCAGAAAATTTACAGGAGCTCAGAAATATTCAAAAAGCCTACCATCACCAAATGGTACTCTCAATTCCACAGACAATTGAAACCAGAAAGTATTGGGAAAAACAGCTTTTGAATCCAGAGAGATTCAGACAAACCTCTAGCACTCTACCAAATGGTACATTGACCCACAGACTACTGGCAGACGGGATCCATGGATTCAGTATGAATGATTGCTTCGAACCAAAAGACATTCAGAAAAACCTACAACAATCACCGTGGACTCCATAATGCACTGCGGCCAACCGTCGTCCGAAGGCCCAGTGGCTCAAGCCCCCTAAGTGCCCCAAACTCGGAAATGCAAAAGACCGGGAGCCCGCAGGCTGCCTCGGATCTGGACAGGCAAACCTGTCTATACGGAGTGGGTGTGGGACTCGGCTGCTTGCCGTCCAACAACGCCCCACATCTAAAAAAACTCACCCTAATAAATCTACCGGAGCTGGGGTGCACGGCGCCATCCGTGGCAAAACCCAACCCCCAGAGTCCTGTATTTCAGTCAGAAAGGCTACAGCAAAAAGCTGAATAGGGCCCCGGAAGCGCCTTTTCCAAGTCGCCACCCCCCAACCGCCCGGAAAGCCACCCAGACGCCCGCCCCGCCAGATCCCAAAAATGCCAAAAAACACCCCTGGTGGGTGGGGCTCGGATGGCCCCAAGACCCCGAGATCCAGACCGGGGCCAGCAGTGGCGCGTCACGTGACCCATCGCGCTGCTGCGTTTTGGTCCAGCCGCAGCGCCATGCCAGCGCGCCTTGCCCTAACTACGTGCCCAATAGTGTTTCCGTCGTGGCAGCAAAAAGCGCCCGGCGCCCGAAAAAGAAATCACGCAATGGCTGGGCGTGCCCCCCGGATCCACTCTAGTTGCGCCGGCCCGATTTTTTTCAGCCCGGCCAAAAGGCCTGTTTGCAGCCGCCGCCCTTTAGGCTCCATTCCCGCATCCATCTCTATCGGGGACCGGCCCCGCCTGCCTGGCGCGCACACCCGGACATCCCAAAACATGGCATCGCCCTGCCCCATGTGCGAAAATTTCTCCCAGACATCCTCCATTACTTCTTTTCTTCTCCAGATCAAACACACTGAACCACCGCCAGCCTGCTCAGATGATGTTTTTCAAAGCATTGCTGCGCTCGCGGCCCCAGGCGCTCTTTCCGAAGAGAGGCCTCACCTCCGCAGCGCCAATCATGGCCCACGCCCCGGCACACAAACCCGTGGCCAGACCCAACTTGTACGAGGTGTTAGGCAAGGAGGAAATCACGTTGGCCGAATTCAAGGAGCACCCTGCATTCAACAGCTGGCTCAAGAAAGCCGTGCACTCCTTGAACTTCCAGGAATTCACGCACGTGCAGCAGAAAACCATCCTTCCCTTCTTGCAGGAGGAGGGCTTGGTGTGCCGTGCCAAGACCGGAACAGGAAAGACGTACAGTTTCGTCATTCCGTTGATGCAGCACGTCATGGACATCTTCGAGACCAACAAGATGCGCCGCCGCAATGTGTCGTGCCTTGTCATTGCGCCCACCAGAGACTTGGCCCAGCAGATCCACGCGGATTTCCGCAGTCTCAACATGAACAACCCCCACTTGAGACACAAGTGTGACGTGCGGCTCTGGACCGGCGGCTTGCCGCCTGGCAAACGCCCCTGGGGCTCCGACGTGCCGCAGATCATTGTCGGCACGCCCGGCCGGATCTTGGCCAACTTGGAGGACCGCCGCTGGGCCCAGCACTTCAACGAGTTGGAGTTCCGTGTTTACGACGAGGCCGACCGCTTGTTGGACCAGGGTTTCGAGGACCAGTTGAACGCCATTGACGCCAAGATCAAGAGTCTCCGTAGTGAGAAATTCGAGCCTCCTTTGCGCACGTTGTTGTTCAGTGCCACCACCAACGACAGAGTCACGCGTTTTGCCGAGGCCCAGATGGGCAAGGACTACAAGTACATCAACTGTGTGGACGACTCCGAGGCCGAGTCGCACGCGCACATTGAGCAACGTCTCATCAAGACCCCTGGGATCTACGAGTCGCACGTGGCGGCCGTGGACGAGATTCTTTCCAACATCGAGTCCAAGGACTACAAGGCGATCTTCTTTCTCCCTACTGTTGTCGGCGCAGACTTCATGTTCCGCTTGTTGAACAAGGCCCTCCCCGACCGCTTCCCTTTCACCTGGATGTTGCACGGCAAGATGACCCAGGGAGCCCGCAGATACACCACGGAACAGTTCAAGCGCACCAAGCGCGGTGTGCTTATCTGCACGGACGTGGCGGCACGTGGTTTGGACTTCAAGGGCGTCAGTGACGTCATCCAGATGGCCACCACCCAGAACATTGAGGACTACATCCACAAGATCGGCCGTACCGGCCGTGCCGGCCAGCCGGGCAGAGCCACGCTCTTCTTGTCGGAGAACGAGCTTAACTTCACCAAAGACTTGTACACGCAGAAGCACATCGAGTTCACCTCCGAGGTGGAATACGAGATGACCGCGGAGGCCGAGGAGAAGTTGAGGGGCAAGTTGCCGGAGGAAGATGTCCGCGAATACGTGACCTCGCTCATGGGCTTCCAGTCCTCCGTTTGTGACACGTATCGCATGAAGAAGTTTGATGTCATCCGCAGTATCGTGCTCCTCTACAGGGGTTTCATTGAAAAAGAAGACGCCACCATCTACCTCTCCACGCGTATGTTCAACAACATGGCCTTGCCCGGCCAGCTTGTGCCGGACTACATCGAGGTGGACAACCCAAACGCCATCAAGAGAAAGGCCCGCTCGCCCAGTCTGGTGAGAGACCAGTTCTCGCGCTCCACGCGCTACGGCGGCTCGGGAGACCGTTTCTCGGGCAACAGAAGCAGTGGGGGCCGCGACTTCCGTAACAGAGACTCGGACGGCGGCAACCGCTATGGTGGAAACCGTGACGGCGGCAACCGCTATGGTGGAAACCGTGACGGCGGCAACCGCTATGGTGGCAACCGTGATGGTGGCAACCGTGATGGTGGCAACCGCTATGGTGGCAACCGTGATGGTGGAAACCGTGACGGCGGCAACCGTTATGGTGGAAACCGTGACGGCGGCAACCGCTATGGTGGCAACCGTGATGGTGGCAACCGCTTTGGTGGAAGCCGTGATGGTGGCAGCCGTGATGGTGGCTTCAAGAAGTTTGGTGAGTCAGGTGGTAAAGATTTTGGATTCGAGGAGTAAGGCCATGAGCTATGAAGTTCCCGGATTGTGGGTTCCTACTATGTTTGCCATGTAGCCGAAGCGAGTCTGCGCGTTTGATTCCTGATCGCTGTACTATTTTGCTGAGGCCAACGGATACTGGAAAATCACTGCACGCTCCGTGCAAGCTTTCACTTCAATCTCCTGAGACGTCTTTTTTGCGGAAGAGTCTCGTTCATGTACATAGTATAAATAAAATTAGTTGCGGATGCGTACGGACGGGGATCAATGTTTTCGTTGCCTGGCCTTGGGCCTTCGACGGCCTGGACCAGGCTTGGTGCTCAGGTTCGGGTCCGATTCCAGATTTGGATGTTCCGTCAGAACCGGGTCTTTCTCTGGATCTGCTTCTGTCTTGAGAGTCGGTTCTGTCTCCGGACTTGGTGTGTTCGAAATGGCGTCGGTCTTTGCCCTCAGCTCCGTCTTCGACTTTGATTTTTTCGCCAGGTCCCCTTTTGTCTTCACAATTGGCTCCCCCACCAGGCTCGCCTCCATGTCCAGAACAAGCTCTGTCTCCAGCAGCGCCTTGGCAGGCTTGAGCCTCGCATTCACTTCATCCACAGCCAACGTCTCTCGCGTCCCAATCACATACACCAACAAGGCGAGGATGATGAGCGTGTCGGCAACCACGAGCTTCCTCAAAAAGGAGATTTCCCCCGCAAAAGCCCGTGTTTCCTGGCGCAAGCCGGTGATGGAACGCAGTGCCTGCGCACTCTGGGCCCGGAACATGCTGATCGAGTCGGACTTGATCTGCCCCACGGCCCGCTCCAAGTAGTGCACTTGCGTGTACATGGTCTCGTTGATGTGGGCCAAGAGGTGCTCGAACTTGCGGACCTGGCGGTTCTCCAAGTTGAAGAACGCATCCAGGAGAAGCTTGCTCTGCTCCTCCACATACAAAAGCGACAAAGTGGCGTTGCGCTCCAAAAGCGCCAAGCGCTTGACGATGTTCTGGAAGATGGACTCCTGCGTGGGCTTGGTGCTGGCGGTCTCCGGCAGGGCCGGGTGCGATACGTTGGTGTGCATCATGGGCACGTCGCAGTAGTTGGCGCTGTAGTTCAAGTCACGCAAGTACTGGTCGAGCGCCAAGAACGGGCCCCTGACCTTGCACTCTGCCGCGCCGTCTTCCCAGCCAAAGGCCGCGGCAGGCGTTTCCTGGGCCGGCGAGGCGCGGGAGGTTTCGGCCGGCGCCGGCTGCGTGCTCCGGTCGGAGTCCTTGATCTCCTCCATCATGGTTTTGCCGTGCACGCGGACCAAGGAGATTGGGCAGTAGAACTCGTTGCCGTAGTGGCTGGCCACCTCGATCTTCAAGTAGCGGGCCCAGATGAGCGGGCTGGCGATGTCGAAGGTCTGAATGGCGCGGATGTTCTGGGCCTCGAACAGCCCCAAATCGTGCCAGCCCTGGGTGGCGGGGAACCGGTCGGCCACCGAGAACTTGACCGTGCGGAACATCAGGCTGAAGAGCTCGAAGTTGCCCATGACCACCGACCCCACGAGGATGTCCTGGCAGAGCTCGATCACCACGAACTGGCTGGCCGCCAGGCACTTGTTCAAGAGGTACGAGTCCTTGACCTCCGTCAAGATGGCCGCGGCGCCCTTGGCGTCGCTGTTGGTTTCGACGATCGTGGCCGCGCAGTCGCCGGACGCGTAGTTGAACTTGTCCTTGTACACACGGCCCTGGTCCTCGGGCACGGGCTGCTGTTCGGGCTTGTGGGGCGAGGAGCTGGCGTTCTGCGGCAGAGGGGCAGCCTGTTGGTTTGGGAGGGGGCCGCCGGGCTGGGCCTTGGACAATGGCGCTTTGGTGTCGGCCTCCTTCAACTTCTTCCACTCCTCGAAGGAGAGGAACTTGCAATCATCGGAGTAGTTGGCGGCCTGGTGGTATGCTGGATTGTGCGCCGAGTAGGCGGCCTGGTGGTGGCCGGGCATCGGCGCCAAGTTGGATGCGGCGGGCTCTGGGGCGGGGGAACCTGCCGATTTGGGCGCCGGTGGGTCTGAAGTGTCAGGACTCGGGCCAGAGGAGTCCAGTTTCGGGGAACCCAGGGCGTCAAGTCTCGAGAAGCCCAGAGAGTCAGGACCTAGAGAGTGAGGACCTGAGTCACCAGAGGAGTCAAAACCTGAGGAACCAAAAGAGTCAAAATCGGAGGAACCAGAAGAATCAATACCAGAGGAGCCAGAACCCAAGAAGCCAGGAGAGTCAGAACCCGAGGAGCCAGAGGAGTCAACACCTGAGGAACCAGAGGAGTCAAGACCCGGAGAGTCAGAACCCGGGGAACCAAAAGAGTCAAGACCCGAGAAACCAGAAGAATCACTACCCGGAGAGTCAGAACCCGGGGAACCAAAAGAGTCAAGACCCGAGAAACCAGAAGAATCACTACCCGGAGAGTCAGAACCCGGGGAACCAGAAGAGTCAAGACCCGCAGAACCCAGAGAGCCAGGGCCCAGAAAGCCCATGTCCCCGGAGCCCCCACGCTCCACGTCGCGCATAGTGAAAGCGCCGAGGCCCGGGAAGCGCACCCGGCCGCCGGAATAAGACACTTTTCCGCCCGCTGTGTCGGGGTCCCCGGTCGGCTGGAAACACGTCCTTGGCGTGGCATTCGTGTCGTCACCAAACAGCGAAAAACGACCGGGAGCGGCGTTGTTGGGCTCCCGCGGAGCCCCGGTTCCGGCCCCATGCTCCTCCCCGGATTTGGCGTGGCCAGGCCCAGCATATGTGGGTCCATCTGGGCTTGCAAGTCCCGAAAGCGCCATGTCTGGCCGCAGACTCGCGGCGAACGCCCCGCAAACGGCGCTGCTGCGCTTTTCCGGGGCGCCCGGCGCCAGCAGCGGCTCGCCCAAATCCACCGGCACGGGGCTGGGGCCGCTGCCGCCACGCAAACTGCTTTTCTGGGCCGCGGCAGGAGTGTCCGGCCCGGAAACGCCCCTGGCGGCGGGAAAAAACGGCAGGGGCCGCGGGCCTTCCGGCGCTTGTGGCCCGTGGGCCCCCCGGGGCGCCGGGCCTGCGGCAGGCGTCTTTTCCGGGGCCTGTTCCGGGGCCACGTCGCTGTTTCTAGCGGATATAGTGACGGCAAGAGCCGCAGGAAAATCACACGCAAGCTCCGGGCCGGCGGCCTGGGCAGAAAGCCGGGGGCCCGGCTGCAGAGGGCCTATGTCCAGGACCGGCTCCGGGCCGGGCGGCAGGCGCAGGGGCAAAGTGCACGGCGGTTGGCCGAGGCGCTCTGTGGCCAGCACGGCCGTTTGTAGCAAGATCCAGAAACCCACAAGCACATGGGGCTTCGGCATGTGGGGCCGCGATTTCGGTGCTGGGTCAGGGTGCAACTGGGAAGACGCGGGGCCGGGGCAAAGACAGGGGCAGATTTGCAGGGCAGCAGGGTGTTGAGAGAGTGTTGAGAGAGGATTGAGAAAGTACTGGGAAAGTGCGTGCGAGGGTATGTGCAAGAATGAGAAGGTCTTGAGAGAGTATTTAGAGTATTGAAAAGTATTTAAAGGTAGTGAGAGAGCATTTAGAAAGTGTTGAGGGAGTATTGGGAGAGTATTGAAGAGTATTGAAGAGTAATAAACGGTATTGAAAAGTAATGAGAGAGTGTTGAGAGAGTATTTTATTGAGCGAGTATTGGGAGAGTATTGAGGGAGTATCGAGAGAGTATTGATAAAGTATTCAGAAAGTATGTGAGAAAGTACAGTACCGGGAGAGTATTCAGAAAGTATTCAGAAAGTATTAGGAAAGAATTCAAAAAGTATTTAGAAAGAATTCAGAAAGAATTCAGAAAGAATTAAGATAGTATTGAAAAAGTATTCAGAAAATATTGAGAGAGTATTGAAAAAGTATTCAGAAAGTATTGAGAGAGTATTGAAAAGTATTGAGAAAGTATCGAGAGAGTATTGAGAATGTATTCAGAAAGTATTGCAAGAGTGTTGAAAATATTGAGAGAGTATTGGGAAAGTATTCAGAAAGTATCCAGAAAGTATTCAGAAAGTATGTGAGCGGTGCGCTGGAAGTGCGCACCGGATCACGAGATCATGCCGGCCGTCTGGGATGGGATCTGGGCCGGTTTCGGAGAGAAGGCCAGGCGATATTAGGCAGGGCCGTTTTTTCAATGTGGGGGGCGGAGACATTTGAGCAGGTGGCTGGATTTGGGGTGGTACCGGGGCGACAACTTGAGGAATGTGCGAGGCAGTGTTTGTAGAATGGGTAATTCAATGATTATTGTAAGGAGTGACTACGCATTTGTTGGAAGGGGAATTTTCATGTTTACTGGAATGGATGACTGCTTATTGGGATGGATGAATCTTTATTAGGATGGGTTATCAAACCTTATTAGGATGGGAAATCATATGATTATAGAGATGAGGAATTCATTGTTGATTGGAATGCGGCATTGAATGTCTCTTGGCTGGATCATACAGTGTTGGTGCGATGGGTAAGGCAACATTTGTAAAATGGGTAAGGCAGTGTCTATAGAATGGGTGATTATATGCTTTTTGGGGTGAATGACTAAATGTTCCTTGGAGTGAGAAATTTTATGTCATTGGAATGGATGAGTGTTTTTTGGGATGGACGATTGTTTATTAGGGTGCTTAAGTCAATCCTTATTAGGATGGAGAGTCATGTTTTTAGAGATGGGTAATTCATTGTTCAAGGTGGGGCATTGAATATTTCTTGGATGGGTGAGGCAGTGTTGGCTGGATGGGTGATTTATGTCTATTGACTTCGGTGATTCAATGTTTATTGTGATCGGTGTCCAAGTGCTCATTGGGATGGAAATTTTATGCATATTGGAATGGATGATTGCTAATTGTGTGTGATTTTCTGCTTATAACGATAAATGACTTGATTTATATGGATGGATGATTAATTGGATATTAGGACAGTTGCTTAGATATTTATTAAGATCGATGGTGCAGTGATTTCTGGGTGGATGGTGCAATGCTTCCTGGATGAGTGATTCATGTTTTTAGAAATGGCTTATTATATGCTTTCAGGGATTTTGTGCTTATTGGGGTGAAATACTAACGGTCATTGGGATGAGAAACTATATCTTCGTTGGAGTGGATGATTGAATGCTTATTAGGATTGGTGATTTCATGTCTATAACGACCAATGAATTTATTTTATAAGGATGGGTGATTGTTTTGAATATTTGGACATGTACCTAGATGTATATGAGGATCGGTGATGCAGTGGTGGGTGATTTATGTTCTTTGGGATGAATGATTTCTTAATGGCATGGAATTATTCGTCTATTAAAATATGTATAAGATAGATAATAGATGATGGATGATAGGTGGGTCTTTGAATGTTCATTCAAATGGGTGATTCAATGTATATTAGATTGTGTGGTTCAACTTTTATTCAAAAGGGTGATCAGAAATGTTCGAATGGATGAGTAATACCCGATGGATGGTAGATGATGAACGATATGATGCGTGGTGAAATCTTTATCTGGATGAGTTCTTCAATGTTTAGTAGAATGGCTGACTAAATGTTTGATGAAAAATTATATGTAGATTGGGATATAAAACTATATTTTTATTGAAATGGGCGATTAATCTTCTTGAAATGGATGATTATGTTAATTGGATGATTTATGTTTATCGTGATGTGTGATATATGTTTACAGGGATGGGTGATTAGTTCGTTATAAGGACATGTGATTGGATGGTTGATGTATGTTGATAGTCTATGGATAAAATGATGGGTGACTTCACGTCTCTTAGAATGAGTAATCAAATGTTTTTTGCGATGAGACATTCAAGAAGTAGGATGGGTATTAGATGGGGGATATAATGGACGATATATGATGGACGATAATATGGGTTGTTTATGTTTCGTGGGATGGTGACTATGTTTATTGGGATATTTGACGATTCGTTTGTTCGAATGACTGATGAAATGTTTCTTGAGATGAGTGAATGAATGGATTAGATATGATGATAGACGATGGACGAATGGAATTCCTGATGTAGATTCAATGTTTCTTAGAATGAGTGATTGGATATCTGTTAGTATGGGTGAATGGATGTATATTTAGAAGAGTGAATAGAAAGTCAGTGATTTGAGTCATCATATGTTTATTAAGATGTGATCAAATGTCAACGAGGCTAGGACATTCAATGTCCCTGATGGTGGGTGCATCAATATCTATATGAGTGGTGCAATCAATATTAGGATAAACGAGTAAATCTTCATCAGATTGAATAAGCGCCTTTTATTGGGATGGAACATCCCATTTTTAGGATGTGTAATCGTATGTTCATCAGGATGGACATCAGATGGATGATGGAAGATTCAATAAAAAAATGGTCTCTCGCCCTTTGGAAACAAAGATGGAGCTTATCTGTACAGCCTTTCCGCGGCTAAGTTCCGTTTTCATGTCTATGTATTAATCTGTAGCCACTGATTTTTTAAGTCCGCCAAAACCAAAAAGGTTTATGGATTTTCCCAGACGAAAATTAAAGAAGGTTCACCAGGAGTACTGTCCTCCAGCCTCATAATGAAGAATGAACAAATGCAGTTTTCCGCGCCTGCCCTTGAAGCGACTTGTCACTATGGAATATTAAGAAACAACAGAGATGGAAAGATCCGACTGGCCACGATTCTGCCTTTTTTACTTCCGGGAACCTCTTGTTCTGCTTTCTACTTTTCTTCTCCCCTTATTAGTTCCAGGCTCTAGAACAAAACAGGCTTTAAGATAGCCGAAGATGCGTGCATTATCTGGTGTGCTTGGGATATGAAAACAGCTTCAGTGACACTCTATAAATTGCTTTGATGATATACGCCATTCTCTCAGCCAGGTCTTGCTAAACTACTGTTTAGGTGGTTCTATTCGAGCAGAGCGCATGTGGTATTTCACTTGCTGAGGCCTACTTGAGCTATTTCGCTGCATTGATACATTATTAGTCTGGTTGTGGGTTTTCCCATGATCCTGCCGATGATTATGCTACATCATCCAGACACATGGCCATGGCCAGAATACCCCATTTATTTGAACATGCCGGCTTCTATTGAGCTCCCGAATCATTGAATATACTAACAGCCTGATTGACTAGCAGCTTGATAAAGCACCACTTCAAAAAGGGCTTTTGGCCAAGCAAAAAGAGTTTCCATGAGATTATTCTCCTTTTGAAGTCTATTTTCTGCGATCCTTCTAGGTTTTTTGCAACTTGTTTCAAAGAGCGTGATATGGTAAGTCTATTCTTGTCTCCACCCGAGTTAGGAAACAAAACAGGATTACATCTTTCCTTTTGCAAAGCGAGAAAACAAGGAAGGATATACTTGGTTTTTGACTGTTGCTTGTATGATCTTATTTGGCAACCTTTAAGGTTTCATTTGAGCTGCCTGTATGATCTTTTTGGTCTATGATCGTATATGAGCTGCCCCTATGAGCTTGTTTGATTATGTTGGGCGCCATTTTATCTTGCTTTTTGTTTGGCTACCTGTATGGCTCAATAGGATCTACTCATATGAGTTTATTGTGTTAGTCGTCCTGTAAAGTTTAATGTGAACTGCCTCTATGATTTTTTTGAATCTATTTGGCAGAATGTGTGTTAAATGTGAGCTTTCTCTATGATTTTTCTTTATTTTGTTTGGCTGCTTCTAGAGTTTGCTTGGATTCGCTTTCTGTCTGAGCGGTTTCGTTATGAACTGTCTGAAAATCTTGTTTGATTTTTTTTGGCTGTTTTATTCTCTTAATATGAGCTACCTGTTAGGGTTGTCCCGATCTTATTCGGCTGCTGATTTTTTTTGATGTCTCTAGGACCATGTTCAATTCGGTATGAAAGAATTATGGAAGCCTGAATGGTTTTATGTGAGCTCCCCGTACAATTATCATGATTTGCCTGGGCCATTTTGTTTTATTGTTTTGTTTGGTGGCCTATATGATCATTAACTGCCGCTGTGATCCAATTTGATCTTCTTTGGCTCCTTTTATGGCTCGATTATGAGCTACCTTTACAATCATGACTGATGTTGTTTGGCTGTTTGCATGGTTCAATATGAGCTGCTTGTATCATTTTCTTGGTTGTTTAGGCCCATATGATCTTGAATTGCATTCTTTCGCTGGCTATATGATTTTCCTGATTTTGTATAGATTTTGTTTTGTTTTGTTTGGCCGCCTGAATAGTCCAATACGAGCTGTTCATGGGGTATCTTTGATTGTTTGGGCCACATTATTTTATCTGAGTCTGCTTGGCGGCCCATTAAATTATTGTGTTTGTTCTTTGGCTATCTGCGTGCTTCGTTTACAACGTGCTTGTATGATTTTGTTGTATTTTGTTTGGCGGCCTGTAGAGTTTAATTTGAGCTGCCTGTATGATTTTCCTGATTTTGTTTGGCAATCTGTATGGCTGAATATGAGCTTCCTTATAGTCTTTGATTTTGTTTGGCTGCCCCCATGAACTTGTTTGATTACTGGCAAAAGCACAGTTCCATCTAACAAGAATACAAAACGTGAACTCATAGTGCATCTTCTCTATCACCTCCGGATGTGTATGATGAGATTTATAATAGTCTTGCTGATTAAGTATAGCATTATGATATCAAAAACCAGCTCGAATTACACGCACTTTGAACTGTTTAAGATATACTCACGCGTATATATTCTGCTTACGACGATTGGTTCAGCTCATGGTAATTTAATTTTTGAAGGATTATCTTCTCATCTATTAAATAAAAGGAAAGAGGGAAGTGAAATCATAAAAAAAATAATTCATCTATGTAGAATTAATGATTGCACTACTACCAAAAACCAATGTATACCACCTATATATGGCTAATAAAAGAAACAAACTACGTCAAAATATCTTTAATTATATATCAATAGATATTGAATTATAGATTATTTGAATATCTAGTCATATACCCCTGCTCGTGGTTTTAGTTGTAGCTTTCACGCTTCCGTGAGATCTGGGCCCATACGATCTCTGTAATCTTGTCTGTAGGGCTAGGCCGGCTCTACTTAGTGCGTCTGGCTACAATCCATTTGTTGTCACAAAGCGTTCTCTGTACCTAAAGAGGGGTCTTGTATAAAATCATCGGCGGCTCCTGGAAACAAGACTATTCTGAATCCAGCCGGTGCAATTGAGGCCAGAGAAAAGGCATGTGCCGCTGTATGGGCTCAGCAGTGCAAACTCCAACTCCAGAAGCTCTGAACCACACGTCCTCGCCTTACAAAAAACAAGAATACAGGCAGTGGCCCCGTACCTGATGCCACGGCAGTTGTCTAGTTTTTGTCGACACGGAATGTAAGGAAGATTTTTTCTTTCGCTTCTTGCCATCCTGGCCATCGAGTTGGCCCAGCACTTTCGCACCCATCCCACATATAAGCACCATGTTAGCACCATATTAGCACCATGTTAGCACCATGTTAGCACCATGTTAGCACCAACGAAGAATAAATAAAGTACCAGCAAAGAACCAGTATAGCATCTTTAAAGCACCATACTAGGGCCAACAAAGAACGAAAAAAGTACAAGTAACACATCATAACAGCATCACAATAGCACCATAATTGTACCATAATAGCATTATAATAGCATCAATATAGCACCGTATTAGCACCAACAAAGAACCAAAAAAGTGCCAGCAAAGAACCGATAAATCCCCAGCAAAATCCACTAGGTTTTAAAACAAAAATTAATATTAGGTGTAGCTTGATTGTTATATAAGTATCAATGTTTTCAAAGTATAAAATTAACATTACTATACTTGGATCTTAATCTTAATTTTAATTTTAATCTGAATATTATAGTAATGAAATATTTGTTGTACTCAGGGTTTCTTTTGGGATATTCTCCTTTTTTTTACTTTTATGTTACCATTAATTAGAAATATATATTTCCAGCTATTAAAGCACAAACTGGCCATTTGAGACTTAATGTATTCGGTGTAAAAATACGAATAAACTAAATATCCATATCAATACAAATACTTATTTCATACTTTATTCTAATAATAGAGTATATATAGATCAGATAATTATAGTAGAAAAGATTATATAAGTAAAAGTATGAAAAATAAATAAATAAGCACCTATCGAGCACCATAATAGCACCAACAAAGAATCAATAAAGTACCAGCAAAGAACCAATAAAGTGTCAATAAAGCGCCATATAGCATCAGCAAAGCACCATAAAACCACCATAAAGCACCCATAGAACACCTATGAAGCACCCATAGAATCCTATGAAGCACCTATAGAACACCTATAAAGCCCCATAGTAGCACGTATAGAGCACATGTAGCACGTATAGCACCTTACAGCACCAGTAAAGCACCATAATAGCACCAATAAAGCACCTATAGAACACCTATAGAACACCTCTAGAGCACCTCTAAAGCACATGTAGCACATATGGCACCCGCACAGCACCCCGAAAACACCCCAAAAGCCCCAGGCCCAAAGCCCAGCCACGCAAAAAAAAAAAATACCCACGCAAATCCAAACATACCCACGCCGCCAGGCCCAGGCTGCGGCCCGCCCCACCGGGCCATCTGGCGCGGCCCCAGCCCTGCCCCGGCCCTGCCCCAAATCGGCCCCAAATCGGCCCCAAAACGGCCCCAAGTCTGGCGCGGCCCCAAACCTGGCGCGGCCCCAGCGCCAGGGCCTCGCGCAGCGCGAAAACCCCAACCATCAACTACACCCTTCTTTCGGCCCGCCCCAAAACCCCACGCACATGAACCACACCCTCCCGCTCTCTACGCGGGCAGAGACCACGGCGCTCAAACAGCCCAAGGAGCTTTTCAGCTACTCGCGCAACGCCGACGGCGGGTGGCAGACGGACGACAAGGAGGCCAAGCTGCAGGGCCTCAACTACTTCTACTTCCCCGACGCGTACGTGGACAAGAACATCAGCCTCCAGGCCGGGCTCGGCTCGTTCAAGAAGATCCCCGACGCGCAGAACACCGCGGACTTCCCGCTGCTTTTGCGGTGCTTGCAGCAGCACGAACAGACCTCCGGCAAGAAGGTGCGGGCCGACATCATCAGCTTCCGCGGCGTGATGACCAGGCTCCTCACGTTGCCCTACGACTTGAACAGCGAGATCCACTTGCACGTGCTCGCGTACGACGGGCAGATTTTCCTCAAGAACGACGACGAGCTCGACTTGAAGAAACGGGCCGCGGAGCAGCAGCGCCTCGGCGCCGACGCGGCCAAGGAGAAACACTTGCGCACCTGCGAGTACGGCGGCTACAAGTTCGAGGCCGTGGCCACGCTTCCGCGGCCCTGGGCGCACACGCCGCGCGCGGCCATCGAGAAGCGGCACAAGAAAGTGGTCAGCAACTACGAGCAGTACATCAGCGTGGTGCGCACGGGCGTGGGCAGAGTCAAGACGCTCTTGGCCGGCGAGGTCGACTGTGTGTGGGACTACCTCCCGGACAACGCGGCGGACGTGCTTGCGCATTACGCGGAGTTGAAGACCAGCCGCGTGGTCGAGACGCCGCAGCAGGCGGCGCAGTTCGAGAAGAAGCTCTTCCGCACGTGGGCCCAGTGCTTCCTCTTGGGCGTTCCCCGCATGGTCTACGGGTTCCGCGACGACAACTACGTGTTGCGCGACGTGGAGGTGTACCGCACCGAGGAGGTGCCGCTCATGATCAAGGACAGCGCGGTGGCCGGGCGCAGCGGCGCGCCGCTTTTGTGCACCAACGCGTTGCGCTGGTACGGCGCGGTGTTGGACTGGCTCGTGCAGACCGTCGACGTGGCGGACGAGCGCAGCGCGTACAAGCTCGACTACGACCCGGGCTCGCGCTCGTTCATGTTGAGCGAGTGCGTGGGCGACGAGAACCGGCGCTTGCGCCACGGCGGCATCTTGACGCCCGAGTTCACGGCCTGGCGCGAGACGCTCCGGGGCCGATAGGGGTTGGCTGTGGGCTGAGGCTGTGTTTGGTGAGACCGCTTTCTTGAGGCTGTTTTGGTGAGACCGCCCTGTTGAAATTGTTTTCTTAAGGCTGCTTTGGTGAGACCGCTTTCTTAAGGCTGCTTTGCTGAAACCGCTTTCTTTAGGCTGCTTTGCTGAGATTGCTTTCCTTAGGCTGCTTTGTTGAAACCGCTTTCTTAATGCTGCTTTGCTGAAACCGCTTTCCTTAGGCTGCTTTGTTGAAACCGCTTTCTTAAGGCTGCTTTGCTGAGATCGCTTTCTTAAGGCTGCTTTGCTGAAACCGCTTTCTTTAGGCTGCTTTGCTGAGATCGCTTTCTTTAGGCTGCTTTGTTGAAACCGCTTTCTTAATGCTGCTTTGCTGAAACCGCTTTCTTTAGGCTGCTTTGCTGAAACCGCTTTCTTTAGGCTGCTTTGTTGAAACCGCTTAAGGCTGCTTTGCTGAGACCGCCTTGCTGAAACCGCTTCGGGCCACGCAAGCTGCTTCTCGTAATCGAGCCTGAGCCATTGTACAAGCACTTGCGGCAATATTCCCCGGCACGCCTCTGAAATCTGGTGCCTGGCCCCAGCAGGTGCCTCGGAAACCAGAACCCACCAGTGCGTGGCTTTTTTTCTCAGTACAGTCAACCGACATGAACCCCTGGACCTCTCGCTACTATCCACTAGCAGCCCCGCAAAACGCCTTCTCGATGGCTCTTCACTTTGTTGCTGCAGCTCTGTCTGCTCAGATTCATGGATTACAGCGGCTGACGGCCCAAATCATGGCTGGGTGGTGCTCACTCCATCTCTAGGGCAGCAGCACGCTCTGGGTATATGTGCCTTTTGACAGACACTACTTTTCACCACATCAATGGCCTTCGCGAGGACCATTCCTTGCTCTATGAAACCACAAGCCCCAGAGTTCAAAAAGCGCTGTCTCGTCACAAAAATAGTCAAACCACTGAGTTTCCACATGCTCTTTATATGGCAAACGTAGATGCACAGGCGCAATTTCGGGGACACCTGATGGTAGGGCAATAGTCTGGGTTTCGATCAGTACTGGATCCAAATCCTCCTGCCTGTGCCCATCTGCTGATGGAATTACAAGCCTGGCCATTCTGCTGGTATTTCTGAAAGCCTCCCATCTTTTTGCTGTAGCTGAGTCACGTATAAACCTCTCAATGCAATCACCCCTTTTCAATACAATCAAAGCCACAAAGAGTCAGCTACTCGTGTCAAGATCTGATGCATGGTCGAACCCGTCTGGTGATTGATTCACGTCAGCACCCAAGATCTATTCTACGGCGTTGTATATTAATTCCAACTGTCGTGAGACCCATATACTCTGCTTTCAAACGACACTGCTTCTCATTTTTTTCTGATATCACGTCAAACGCCCTGATTCGCCTTCAAGTCTTTATATCACAGGATGGTACATGACGAGCGCAGCAGTGTCCCTTCTTGCTTTTATGGGTATATATTCCGGTTGGATTAAGACTTCCACCACGTGTAAACTTCAGCGACCTAACGAAAGTGCGGGATTCTGGGTGTGGCTCCCAGGCCTGTCACTCCAGTCAACTGCTTTATGAGCTGGCATACAGATAGATCTCCAGCTACGGGCCGCCTGAAATGAGATATAACACAAGGGATTATACGAGTAATGAGATACAACACGAGGGAGATAAAAGCACACATAATGCCGCTGATCAATTTGAACGTTACGGCAGCATGACAGCATCATCCGAAAATGGCCTTAAAAATACTTACCAAAATAAATGGCCCTGAACAGTCTCGAGAAATGGCCTAGGCAAGGAGTATCGAAGAAGTGGCCTTGCCACGAATTTCTAAGAAATAGCCTTGAACTACTCACTTCTACTCCCATGCCTGAGTAAATACTTTGAGAAGCAAAAATTTCAGGAAAGCCGCTGAATACCGGTAGGGCCCAGATCCAAAACAGTGACCCAGGCATAGAAAGTGAACACGCGCAATTCTATATTCCACTCTAGACAACAGAGTAGACAACGAGAACCCCAAAGGAAAAAGAAACGTGCTTGCTGCGCATGTCGCTCCTGTGTGTAAGGGGCACGGCTCGTGCCTCGTTCCTGTGCCCGGAGGTTTGTTCGGACAGTTTTCGGGGTCTTCTGGGGCTTATGATGGGACGTTTTCGGTATTCCTTGCTATGACGTGGGCAGAACAGAGATTTCGCACCCAATTAATGCGCTGCGTCGTAAGTCGACTTCAGTCCTGCAGGCAGGGGCGGCCCGGCCCGCCAGGCATGCTTTCAGTCCAGTCAAATTAGGGCCCAAAGTCATGTTTTGATACTTGGGCTCGATCGGGAGGTCTGGGAACGCCAGGTCAAAACTCACGTCATGCTGTGTCACAAAAAACAGAGGGGTCACCGGGCTATACGCAGACGCACTGCATATGGAGCCCAAGCCACATGGTTAAATTAGCAAGAGCAATAGTGGGCAGCATCAAGAATTGCGGGCGGAACTCCGAAATCAGCGCCATTTGAGTAAACTAAATTGGCTGGTCCCGGAAGGGACTGGCACTGGAAACGGCGCGGAACATTGGGTGGAATCGGAGTGGGCTGGCGGATCTCGGAATGGCCGTATAGATTTCCAGAGCAAACGAATAGAACAAGCAAGCAGCAAGCAAGTAGAGGGGGCATTCCCCGTGTTGACATCAACACACAACCAAGCCACCAGACAGAGGCCGATGTGCCTGCCTTGCATATCATTGATGTCATCGATTAGCCTTTGGGCACAGTCTAGATCCTGGCTTTTTTATTGCAGGGCACACTGATCGACGCGGAATCGGCGGGATTCCACTCTTCAATATTTTGGCTGGGTGTGCATGTGGCCGAAATCTGGAATAGAGGCGGCTTGGGTCCATTGGCGGATGAATCCTGTGAAGGGCGTCTCTAGGGGTGTCCGTTTTGTCTGGTTTTGCGGCACCCCTATATCTCTGGGAATGAGGTGACATCAGTGGAGTTGGGGCGCACTTTCATAGTCCCAATTCTTTATTTAAGAGTCCTAGTTGTCTGTTCCAATTCCCTGTTTTCCGCCCCGAATTCTCCACTTTCTCGGCTCCACCATATTTCTCTATCGTCTCTGCTATATTCAATCCCGGCTCTCCTCTGCTGTTTCTGCCGTCCAGCCATCAGCACGAAGTGGGTCTCCTCCCACTCTCCATATTTTGTTCCGTTATTGCCTCAGGCCCTGTCTTGAATCTACTCATAAATATGTTCCATGAGTTCACTTTTGTTTGCTCATTTTACTCTTGTTTCAGTTATGTTCCATTCTTGCTCTCTTGAACTACCCTATGATTCACTTTTATTCCACTCTTAATGTACTTTTGATCTACTCTATCATTCACTTATATTCTACTCTTAATGTACTTTTGGTCTACTCTCTTGATCTACTCTCTCACTCACTCCCGATGTACTCTTTGACGTCCTCTCTAAGTCCACTATATCTACATCTACTCTTTATCTACATCTACTCTTTATCAGCGTCTACTCTTTATCTCCATCTACTTTCTATCGAATCTACTTTCAATCTACTCTCAATCTACTCTCTTAATTTACTCTCTAGAATTACTCTCCTAATCCACTCTCTTGCATTCCTCTCTTAATCTCCCCCCCCCC
>NW_017387732.1:1631217-1681087 GCF_001664035.1 Metschnikowia bicuspidata var. bicuspidata NRRL YB-4993 | reverse complement strand
CCCCCCCCATCTGCCCCCAATCTCCCCTCATCTCCCAACCTCCCCCTCTGCTCGTTCTCTACTTTTCGCAGCCCGCATGGAACCCCGCGCTCAGGGCCTCGCCCTAGAAACATGACAAATCTGCCCACCTGGCCCGACGCTTGCTGCCGCGCGGCGCGACGCACATGCATGTCTCACCAGCGGAGAACGCCGGTGAGTAAGCGCGCGCTGCTATTGGCCCTGGCCCGCAGGCCGCGGCTTACTAACCGCGGGGCCTGGATTCCCACCCCGCAATCTGGCGCCAGGCCCACGGCTGCCGTTCGGCCATATATAAAGCGGCGGGGGCCCCCGGTTTTCTGGCCCTAAATCTCATTATTTTCTACCGCACACTGAGGCCCCGACGCACCAGTTCCACCACCCAGTAAAACACCACACTTCCAAACCACACCACACCACCACACCAGCCCCGGCCCAGCTCCTCTTCCAACCATGGCACCTGTATACACCAACACCAACGGCTGCCCCGTGCCCGACCCCATGGCGTCCCAGAGAATCGGCAAGCACGGCCCCTTGTTGTTGCAGGACTTCAACTTCATCGACTCCATTGCCCACTTCGACAGGGAGAGAATCCCCGAGCGTGTCGTGCACGCCAAGGGCTCCGGCGCCTACGGTGTGTTCGAGGTGACGGACGACATTTCCGACATCTGCTCGTCCAAGTTCTTGGACACCGTCGGCAAGAAGACCAAGGTGGTGACGCGTTTCTCCACCGTGGGCGGCGAGTCTGGCTCCGCCGACACCGCCAGAGACCCCCGTGGCTTCTCCGTCAAGTTCTACACGGAGGAGGGCAACTTGGACTTTGTGTACAACAACACGCCGGTGTTCTTCCTCCGCGACCCCACCAAGTTCCCCCACTTCATCCACACGCAGAAGAGACACCCCCAGACCCACTTGAAGGACGCCAACATGTTCTGGGACTACTTGTGCAGCAACGAGGAGTCCGCGCACCAGGTGATGATCTTGTTCTCGGACCGCGGCACGCCCCGCTCGTACCGCGAGATGCACGGCTACTCGGGCCACACCTACAAGTGGTCCACCAAGAACGGCGACTGGCACTACGTGCAGGTGCACTTGAAGAGTGACCAGGGCTTCAAGACGCTCACCAACGAGGAGGCCGGCGCTTTGGCCGGCTCCAACCCGGACTACGCGCAGGAGGACTTGTTCAAGGAGATCGCCAAGGGCAATCACCCCTCGTGGACCTGCTACATTCAGACCATGACGGCCGAGCAGGCCAAGCACGTGGACTTCTCCGTCTTCGACTTGACCAAGGTCTGGCCCCAGAAGGACTTCCCCTTGCGCCGCTTCGGCAAGATCACTTTGAACGAGAACCCTAAGAACTACTTTGCCGAGGTGGAGCAGGTGGCCTTCTCGCCATCGCACTCCGTGCCCTACATGGAGCCCTCGGCCGACCCCGTCTTGCAGTCCCGTTTGTTCTCCTACCCGGACACGCACAGACACAGATTGGGCACCAACTATCAGCAGATCCCAGTCAACTGCCCCGTGACTGGGGCCTTCCACCCACACATCAGAGACGGCGCCATGCTGGTCAACGGCAACATGGGCAGCACGCCCAACTACTACTCTGCCGCCAACAACTTTGCCACGGAAAGATTCAGTCTTCAAGAAGACCAGGAGGTCTGGGAGGGCGCCGCCTGTCCTTTCCACTGGAAGGCCACGGACGCCGAATTCAAGCAAGCCACTGACTTGTGGCACGTTTTGGCCAGAACCCCAGGCCAGCAGGAGAACTTGGCCCACAATGTTGTCGCCCATGCCTCGGCGGCCGATGTGCCTATCCAAGACAGAGTCGTGGCCTACTTCACCAAGGTGCACCCTGACTTGGGACAAGCCATCAAGAAGGGTCTTGAGGAGTCGCGCAAGTGAGTGCGGGATGATGCTTTTGGTTAACGATGCCTTTTTTTGAATTGTGTTCGCAAGGCCAACATTCTATATGAGGAAATACCAAACCTAACGAAATATCAAATGTGTACGTGGGAATCTTGAACATCAGGGAATGGCAAGCGTGATTGAATATCACGGTGTCCTTAGTCTGTTGGCCCGTGGGTCTCGAATGTGACTACAATGAATAACCCCGACAATTCCGATATATTTATAAATTATAAAAACTAAACACCCGTCATCGCATTCTGGACAGATACATCAGACGAGAGATGAGCAGAGGCTTAAAGCTTGGTGGTGTTGCAAGAAACGCATTCACATCCAGACCCACATTTGCAGATGGACAGCAGAGAGCCACAGCAGCTTTGATTCTTGTTGATTTTAGCAGCAGCAGTAACAGGCGTGATGGGTGCAGGTGCAGAAACGGTGTTTTTGGAACAGCAAGACATTTGAAAGATATATGGGAATGAGGTTTGAAATTTGATGGGATGGATTTGAAAATCCCATTTGTGGATTGTAGATTCTACTTATCACTTTTACCGCGATAAGTGTCGGATCCAGCTGCCACTTTGGGTGCGTGTTTGCGCCAGAGGTGCGGATTCGATATCCCGATCTAGAAGATTTCTGCACGTGACGCGCGTCACGTGATAACTTGATCAAGGAAACCGTGCGCGTGGATAGGCAGACGTCATGTGGTAAATCAGCTGACCAAACATCACCTGACCAGTCGTCATCTGACCAGACATCACCCAACTACTCCCTGGTCATGCATCACCTGACCTGGCATCACCTAACCTGGCATCACCTGACCTGGCATCACCTAACCTGGCATCACCTGACCTGGCATCACCTAACCTGGCATCACCTGACCTGGCATCACCTAATTATTCCCTGGCTATATGTATGACCTGACCAAAACCGGCTAGTTCAGATTCATTCTATTTTCACTTCTGCCCGCGATGTTGCCCATCACGTGACTCCTGGTGGCCCGATTAGTTGTCGGTCTCGTGTCTCGCACAAAAATGCAGCACAGCCTGGGGATGACAGGGCTGAGGAGGTCTTTAAAACCAAGCCCTGTTTTCGAGGGCTAAAAATAGCCCGCGTCTATGAACTTCTAGATGAATAGCTAGCTTCTTGGCACTTTGGCCGTACTTGTCCTTGCGCATGATTACCTGTCAGGTTGCTTAGTTGATACTCATGGAAGACTAAATATAACATTGCTTGTTTGGCTTGAGTAGGTTGC
This sequence comes from Metschnikowia bicuspidata var. bicuspidata NRRL YB-4993, assembly GCF_001664035.1. Lineage (NCBI taxonomy): Eukaryota > Fungi > Ascomycota > Pichiomycetes > Serinales > Metschnikowiaceae > Metschnikowia > Metschnikowia bicuspidata. Next base: position 1,677,912 of record NW_017387732.1, on the reverse strand, counting down.
TCTGAGCGCTACTCTTGCAATCACACTTTTATTTTCTGAACTAAGCAGCAATGAGTCCCCCTTGCAGCACGTGATCCAGGCTGCCCCAAAACGCTGTGCCACGATTGAAAATATATATTTTGCGCTTTTCGCCAACGTTCTCTAAAAAGTGTGTGATGGTCCCAGCCAGCCAGGCCCAGTCACACGTAAACAGCCTGTGTGCAGTCCGCACGTTGTTTTTGCGGCCGCGATCCGACCACAGCCGAAGTTCCAGGCTGTTCCGTCATACCGGATCCTTCAAGATGCACATGTGGGGTAGCATATATATTTCGGCGACTCCCGGGCTGATGTGTGGGCCGATTTTCTTTTTCTAGCATTTAAGTATCAGTTTCCCGGTTCAATTATTGACAGCCAGTATTTCTGAGCACTCTCAAACTTGCCGTACCTTACAGTCTACCACTAGATAACTTTGCAATCAATCGAATCCGCAAATCTACACGCAAACCAAATATACGACACAAACATGAATATTCTTTCGGACGTCGGTAACATCATCAACACCATCACTTCAGCCGGCGACGCCATTGGCAACCAGATCACATCGGGTGCAGTTTCCGTCTTTGGGGAGGTGACTTCCGAGGGCGGGCAGATCGCAACCAGAGTCACCGGGGGTGCGGTTTCGGTGTTTGACCAGGTGACTTCCGGCGCGGTTGCAGGCGCGCAAACCGTGACCTCGGTTTTCGAGAGCAATGGCCAGAGGTTCACCTCGGTCATCGTGGGCGTCGCGACCAGCGCGGCCTCTGACGTGCGCTCCGACATTGCGCAGGCACAGTCCGGCCTCAATAGTGTCACCTCGCAGGGGAACAGCGACATTTTCAACACCGTATCTGCTCTGGACGCAGCCTCCGCCTTGACCGGCGGCTCCACCATCACTACCATGAGAAGCTCCTCCACTACCGCTTCTAGTTCTGGATCCGGCACAAGTACCGCCACATCGTCGAGTCTGGACTCTGGCGCGGAGCATGCTGCGGGCGGCTCGTGGAAAAAGGGCTTGTTGGTGGCTGGTATGGTTGGTCTCACGTGCATCGGTGCCATGTAAGATAGTGTTGTAATATAAAATATTGAAGTACTTTGTTGCGATGTATCAATTGGCGGTACGCCAATTTCTGGGTCACACAGTTGTTGACTGTGATTGTGGCTCGAGTTGCACTTACCCTTACACTGGAAATTCCATATCCTCTGTATGAGGCCGGGATGATTTTTTATATGGAGACTGGCTTTTCCTTGAGTTGCAACTTGACGTCGGTTTTTGAATTATAACAGGGCATCATTTGTTCCTAAACCATAACAAGATACGTTTGTTCCTAAACTATAACAAGACATCGTTTGTTCCTGAATTGTAACAGGACCTCGTTTGTTTCAAATTAGAACAGGCCTATTACACGGCTCATGCCATTGATTGATGCCTTATTGGTATGACTGCCCCTATTCAAGATTTGTCACAGATGGATTCCACTGCTGTGGCCTCAACCCGGCAGATGAAAGTGCCGGTACTTTAGAGCACTCCTTAGTCTCCTCCGAATTAACTCGCGTCCGTGGCACCACTTAAATATTTCCTGAGACATTCTTTCGGTTTTCTGGTCACTAGAGCAAATTCACCTCCAAGGATTCATATCAGGTATCAGAGGTTCTAAGAAACTTTTGCAGGGCCAAGCTCATGTCAAACCGAAACGCCATGTATGCCTCACAGACATCCTTTCACAAGAGCTTCTGGATTCATCCAACTTGTGGATCTGCTTTCAAAAGACTTGAAAGAAGGAACGGTATCCATTTCGTAGAATCGATTGAAACGTTTTTCGAGGCTAGATGATAGTTGCAATATGTTCTATTCTCAGCTTCAAGAACTCGTCCAAAACTTGGGAACTGCAGCTGATATCAATACGATTTGATCGGACCAACCGGAGTTCTCACACGCCGCAAATCCCCCACGAACCATTCTTCTTAACGAAAGCTGTCGGTGTCTTTTGCTACTATGGCCCACCAATGAGAAGTTTCTGAAAGTACTTACCCTCAATTCCTCAGAAGTATAGTTCCGAAGCTTTGGCAGGTACTCCATCTTACTGCACAGTTGGCTCTGGAAAAGATCTGAGGCCAAGAGGGTTCAATTTCTAACATGGAACAGCCGGCGAACCTCACTCAAAATTGGACATGTTCTTGTACACTCTTGGAAATGGTCACCAATTTCTGAAACTGCCAAACAAACAGCCTCCAGCTCAGACACCTCCAATATAAAACGAGGTATTTCCGGCTATTTTTCTTCCAAACGGCTTTGTTCTTTTGGTGCTTCTCGTGTCGAGTCTGGCAGGGGTAGAATACTTTGCGGTCAGGACACCAAGCGTCGGGATTTTGGATTTTGAAATTAACGCTAAGGAAATCCTGGAGTGAACACTCGGGGTTCACGGCTCGAGGTCACTGTTATAGCTCGAAGCATATCTAGCACAGAAGTGAAGCGTGTAAAAAGTCGCCTCTTGGGGAATGAATGCGTCATCTTATATTGGCCAACATGTGACCAGTACGCAACAAAGGGCAGGCGAGTGAAATGCTCGAGATTGGGCTCAGAGTTGGAGCATCTGGACTTTTCTGAGCTTTTTTGGGCGGCGCCTACGCATGCTTCTGGCTGCCGAAGGCTAACTTGGAAGAGCATGAGGGAAGACTTCAAAGCGCATTGAACCATTCATTTTTCACAAGGTAGGCTCGGGTGCCGGTGACTGTGTGAGGAGCCCGTTATTGCATCTGCAAAGATTCAGCTGGGTGCACTAGATATAACATCCAAACCATAAGTCATCTTATGACCAGCAACAATCACAGCGAACAGTTGCATCGAACTTTGGTGGCTACCAAGAAACAGCGACACCGGACTCCCCTATTGAAAGAATCTTGAACTCAAATTGCTCTTCCCTTTGCTGCATGTTGGACATTGCATCCTAAAATGCTCACGTCTGAGCCATTCTGTTGCGCCAGTCTCTGTTACAGCTGGTGAAGGAAACATCAAATCACACAAACCAACTCCATTGCTTTGACCATAGCCATGACAGGTTCGCATATCTAGCCTTGTTGCTGTCATCACTTATTTAGCCTTGCTGCTGTCGTCAGCTGACAAGACACGTGGAGACCATTTCTAGCTTGTTGGCTCATGAACAACGGTATACAAGTAAGAGGAGCACATGAGGTAGTGGACAAAAAAAAGAGAGGCCAATATCTCAAACACTCGGTGCTCACTTGAAACCCGAGCTTGTAGCTGCATTAAAGGCACGCATGGGGCAGCAGTAGAAAAGTCATTGGGGATTGTCTAATCGTGTGTGGTACATCAGAAGTCGATTCGGAGTGTTACGGAGCGCCGATTCTAGAGAAACAACTCACCACTGATCTTCCTCGGTCTTATCTCGAAGTTGGGTTTCCGTGCTACGGGAGGAGGCACTTTCTTTGGCTTGACAGGCAACATGCCCGTAGCACCACTTATAGGTGCCGCCACGCCCAGTGGTGGTTGGGTGTTCTCAGAAATGACCTTCTTCCCTGTATTCATAATGGCTTCCTTTTGGCTGGGCATTGTTGCCGTTGGTGCAAGACCCAGCACTCGCGGGTTCGACAAATTATCCAGGGGCGGCTTCGAGCCCTGTTTGGGGAGTTTCCGCTTGGGGCCTCGGGCACGAGACTTGTTTGGGTGGGCAAGTTTCTGGCCGTTTTCCGGTACAGTGCTTGCCCTTTGTAAATCGGGGACTGGCTTAGTCTTTGTCAGTGTGCTCACAGAAGGCTCTGTCTGCGCCCGGATGATACTGGCAAGATGCGCTTGGAAATCCACGGGTTGCGGGTGCAGAAATGCGGGGTCTGCCGGCCCATATTTGACAGTCCCAGGAACCGCTGCGGGCTGGGATTTGGTGGGGCGCTCAAACGAAGGCTTGGTGGTGCTTCCGTTTCCGAGGTTGGGCATTTCCCCAATGGTCCCCATCTGCCCGTTCCTTCCCATCTGCCCGTTCCTTCCTATATCCCCATTCCTTCCTGTGCCCCCATTCCTTCCTGTGCCCCCATTCGGTCCGATGCTGTCGTTTGCCCTTGCAGACGTCTTTGGCTTGGGCCGCAATGCCTGGAGTCTTTGAAGCGCCTCCGGTACGCATTCGGGCTCAGGGTGTTTTGGCGGCAGTTTGCGGAGATTCCCCCGTGCAAGCATCGCCTCGGGCTCGTGGAGCAAGGCCTTTGGTTTCAAAGGTTTCAAGGGCCTCAAGCCGTGCGGCGTTTCGGGGCCTGGCCGGGCAGCGGCCGCAGGAGTCGTGCCGGTTTCGGAGGCGCCGTCCGGCACCGGGCTTTCTGGCCGTGTCCTTCCGGCCGGCCGAGCTTTTGTGGGCGAGAGGCGCCGGATCTGGTCTTTTAAAAGCTCGGTGTCGTTACTCTCGAACGAGCGGAGCGTGGGTTTAAGCGGCCTGGCCGGCATAGCGGGCTTCAAGGCCGGGTTCCAGATGGGCGTAGCCGAATCCGGCTGCCGCCCTGCATGTGAAACGGGGGTGGCCGCCGCCAGAGGAGCAGGGCGGGGCGTGGTTCTGTTCTCGATGTCGCCGAATGTCGCGATTCCGGCCGGCCGCTGCTCCGGCGGCGTGCTGCTGTTTCGGGTAGCCACAAACGCGGAATCACGGCCGTGTTCAGTGGGCTGGCCGGCCTTCGAGAACGGCGCCGCAGACCCTCTGCTTGCCACCGGACGTAGAAGCCCGGGGAACGGCTGGTCACGTGCCGCCGGGACTGCCCGGGGCCGGCGCTGTGTCTGTGTTTCCGTGCCGGAGAGGCCGGAGGGCTTGTGGGGCCGCAGTGGTGTTTTGGGCTGGTCGGATGGTCCCGGCTGGTCGGATGGTCCCGGCTGGTCGGATGTTGTGGGCGATTCGGGCCCCCCAGACAGCTCCGGGACACGCAAATGCTCAGGCTTGCGCGGCGGCCTCTGCGGAAAGGCCGGGGCACGGTGCGGCGGCACGGCGGCGGCGTTTTGCGGCCGTTTTTCGCCGTTTGGGCCGTGTGGGTCGTCCGGCAGGCCCTTCGGCGCGCGGTTTTCGGTGCTGGCGTCCGTTTTTCGCCACGGGGTCGGCGCAGGCGGCCTCTGGGCGCCTCCGGGCACGGGCGGGCCGCGGCCGGCGCGGTTGAACGAGAGCTGGCTGACTCCAAAGTCGCCGGACGCACACCAATCCGGCCCGTCGGGCGGCACGCTGTGGCGGGGCGCGGCGACGTGCGCCTGGAGACTGCGGCGTGTTTTCTGGTTCTCCTTCAAGCGGTCCTGCGAGAGCTGGGAGATTTTCGAGAGAAAGTCGTCCACTTTCTGCGACGACGGCGACACGTTGGATGCCATTTCGGGGCGTCTGTGGGGGCGCAGGTCGGGGCGTGCAAGCAGCGGAACCGGCGTTGCTTCAGGCCGGGTTTTGGTGTTGAGGGCGTCCGCAGTGTCTTTTTATTAAAAAAAAGGGGGCCGGCGATGTTGTATGCGCCAGGAAGGCCCGGTGAAATGTCTATGATTCTGGTCTGGTGAGAATGGGCGGTGTGCAAGACCAGGCACAGGCGGGCCGCGGCGGATTGGCGGGTTTCGGGGTTCTGCGGGGGCTCCAGAACAAACGGCCATCCAAGAAGCGCCAGGACCTGGTGTTTGTGTCCAAGTGGGGCTTCTGAGGAAGAAAGGGAAGAAAGAATGGATGGATCTTTGGGCGCAGATAGTGAGGCCGCGAGTGCGCGTCCAGGTTTGGCCCTGCGGTCTGCACCGATAAGCCGGCCGGGTCTACGAATCTCTTTTTCGGGGCTTTTGCGGCGCAAGCTGTGGGGGTGTTTCGGGGTGTTTTGGGGTGTTTCGGGGTGTTTTGGGGTGTTTTGGGGTGTTTTTTTGTTTTATGTGGTGTGATTGGCTTGGCCGGGCGAGGATTGCAAAGGGCTCCAGTCTCCGTTGGATGAGTGCTCGTGCCTCGAGAGTCCCGACTCCAAACAGCCAAAAACACCGTCGTCCTAGGGCTCGGGAAAAACTGTTCTAGATATAGTGAATCTATAGAAAAAAAAGGAGAAAAGAGTCTGTGTTCTGGTGAGAGATGGAACTGAGGCTCGGAACTGAGGCTCGTATGGCCCCGGTCTATCTTGTGTAGGATGCTGGCGCTTTTGTCGTGTCAAGTCACAGTACATCACGGGGCGTTTTTGCTGGTATCGCCAATTCTTGTAGCCTAGCCATCATGAGGAGAAGAGACCAGAGTATCCGGACTTGAGGCGGGAGGGGCTTGGTTTTACATGTGAGCGATTGGTACCAAGAATGCAGTGTAGTGTGAGGCACCGTCTGAGATCGTGCCTTTGCTATGGTAGCTCAAGGTTATTTGGTGCAATGTAGGAGACTTATGGCTCACTGGTAGTCCATTCATGATGGGCATTTTTGGGGCCTTTTTCCTTGTATCCTTATATGGATTATATTGACCTTACAGTGACGTTTTATGGACCTTATAGTAGAAAGCGGGCCTCGTAAATGATCTCGTCTGGATCCTTCTTATAGTGGATCCTCCTTACAGTGGACCTTATGCTGGACCTTATATGGACCTCATCATGGACCCTATGGTGGACCTCATTGAGTCATCATAATGGACTTTATAGTGGGCCTCATAGCGGGCATTAAAGCTGACCTCATAATGGACCTCGTAATGGACCTTGTATGGACCTCTTTATGTACCTCCAATTATAATGGACTTCATAATAGACCTAATATATGTACCCAATAATTGTTTTTCACAATGGACCTCATACTGGACCAAATGTTCTTCACAACTGACATCATGATGTACCCCATAATACACCTCATCGTGGACCTGATAAATGCTCCAAATAAATTCACCTAATAAATGTACCTCATAAATGTACCTCACAGTGTACCACTTAACGTACCTACTAAATGTAGCTCACAATAGACCTCATAATGGACCTCGCTATGAACTTCATGATAGACTTCAGTTTCATTCATAAAGAACCTTCCTCATACTGGACCCAATAATGGGCCTTATAATGGACCTGGTGGTGGACCCTATATTTCAAACCAAGGCCGAGTAATTAGGTAACCGTGTGCCATCTGCCGCGTGTAAGCCATATTCAAGCCAAAACGTGCTGTATGCGTGTACTTCCCCTCGCATGAGAGGAGATCGAATAAAAACCACCTCATAAACTTGGCTTTTTGCTGACCGTACTCAACATTCTGATGTACTGCAAGTTTGTGTACATCTTCATGCCAAATGGTCTCGAGATGAGGGTTTTCCACTCGCACAGATTCCATATCAAGAAGGTCCTGATAGAAACCAAGCATGTTTATAGTGGACCTTATAGTGGGCCTCTTCAGGGGCCCGATGAACGTAACTGAGAAATGTGCTTCATCAATGGACCACATAGTGGGCCCAATTATGTACTTCACATCGACATCATGATGGATCTCATAATGGTCCTCGCAGTGGACCTCAAACCTCGTAGTGTGCCCCATATCTCGTAGTGGACTTCATACCTCGTAGTGGACCTCATACCTCATCGTGGTCCTTATAATAACCTCATCATGGACCTCATAATGTACCACATTATGCCTTATAGCGGGCCTTATAGCGGGCCTTATAGCGGGCCTTATAGCGGGCCTTATAGCGGGCCTCAAAATAGGCATTATAGCTGATCTCGTAATGGACCTCGGAATGGACCTCCAAAAATAATGCACTTCATAATAGACCTAATAAATGTACCTAAAAGTCAATGGACCCCATACTGTACGTCATAACTCATTCGCAAAGGACCTCGTAGTGGACCTCAGAATCTAATAAATGCTCCGAATAAACTTAACTAATAAATGTGCTCCTTAAATGGACCGCATAGTGGACCTAATCAATGTACTTCACATAGACATCGTGATGGACCTCATAACGGACGTTATTATGGGCCTCGATACACACCTCATATTAGGCCTCATAATAGACCTCATAATTCATCCATGAAGGACCTCATGCTGGACCTCATACTGGACCTCATAATGAACCTGATAAATCTACCTAATAGACATAACTAATAAAGGTACCATATAATGTACCTAGTAAATGGACCTCACGGTGGACCTTCTAATGGACCTTATAATGGACCTCATGCTGGACCCTATAATCCTTCCATAAAGGACCTCATACTAGTCCTAATAAAGGTACCTCCTTCTGACTTCCACGATTTATACACAAAAGATCATGAGATCTCGCCCATACAGACACCCACAGAAACCATCATGTGGCTGGCCTGGGATATCGTCTTAATCGCGATGCCCTCATATACCGACCAAATCAATCACAGTGCGCAGGCCGTGGCCATCAATACAAACTAGGTATTTTGGATCCCCGTGATTCTTTCCAGCCCAGAACAAGAACAGAAAAGCAATTGGCCATACAGACTGGCCATACGCATTAAAATTGCAACTGGCCACATGGACCCAAAATGCACCCTTCGTGGTATCCCGTTTCCTCTCGCCGCAGTCTCTGGCTAATAAACTGGGTGCGAGGCTGCGACATCGCCGCGGCCTTCTAGAAACAACCGTTCTTTCTTCGACAACTCTCGTCAACCCGGAACCTCGTCCCGTTCAAGGCAGGAGAGAAAACGCAGCAAGGAAACGCAAAACTTCAAAACACTGAACTTCAAAAAGCAGAACTTCAAACCACTGAACATCAAAACACAAAAACATCAAAACACCGAACATCAAAAAGCATATACCTAGGCTCAGCACCGCACAGCCTGTCTTAGCCAGTAGCACCCTATATACTATATACGTCAACTGCCGCCAAAATGTCGACAGCCCCAAAAACGCCGACTGCTGCAAAAACGACTGCCGCCAAATCGGCCTCGGTGCTCTTTGTGTCCTTGGTCTCTCGAGACGACAAGCCGCTCTACATCCAGAGTTTTGAGGGCGCCGAAAACGCCCATGCCCTGCCCCAGCACGCCGGCCAGTTCCTCAAATACAACTTCCTATCACACATGGCACTTGACGTCTTTGCGTCGCCCATGTCACTCCACTTGCGCGAGCAGCAGGAAGACCACGACGGCGTCTTGCTTCTTTTCATCCAGGACGACGTCTATGTGTACGGCATGGAAACCAACAATGGCTTGAAGGTGGTGGTGGGCGCCAGCAACGAGATCGGCGCCCGCCCGGCTTTGCGCCTGCTTTTTCTGCGCATCCACAGGGCCTATTTGAAGACAGTCTGCAACCCTTTCACGGACGTTTCCAGTGCTGGCGATTGTGAGCAGATGCTCCACACCCCTGCGTTTGAGCGGCGCATGCATGCACTTGTGGGGGACTGGGAAAAGTAGGCTGGGTGTTGGTGCCTTTCCCGGCGATTGCAGGGTTTGTACTTGGAGCCTGTGAATCTCCGGCAACATCCGAGGGGCGGGTTTGGGCCTGCTGTTGTTGCTCAGACACAGCGCACATTGGCTGAGTATTGGGTGACGGCTCAAAGAACGATTGGTATTTGGAAAGTGATTGGTATTTGGAACAATCGGTATTTGGAAAGTGATTGGTATTTGGAACAATCGATATTTAGAAAGTGATTGGTATTTGGAAAGTGATTGGTATTTGGAACGACGGGTGTTTGGAAAATTACCGGTATTTGGAATGACCGGTATTTGAAAAACGATCGGCATTTGAAAATTACCGGTATTTGCAATGACCGGTGTTTGGAACAACCGGTATTTGGAAGACAACTGGTATTTGAAAACAACTTGTATTTGAAAACAACTGGTATCTGGAAAACAACTGGTATCTGGAAAACGACCGGTATGTGGAAAACAACCGGTATGCCGGCTGGAAAATCGAGCTCCCAAAGTTGACCTAAAATGTGTTTCCTCCTGAACTGGCGATGCCACTAGACAACAGTCTACAAGAGGGGATAGAGGCTACCTTACGTAAACAGCTGAAACATCCCGGGAATCTGAGGCCCAATAGTGACTATTGCTTGAAAACTAAGCTACAAACTTCGAAAACACCTCTTTCTGTGAAGCTGGTGCCGTCTCTGGCCAGTGATCCAAATATCCAGATCAAGGGTGTTTCGACGACAACCACATGTGCGTGACGAGTAGACGTTGTGTCTATACTATGCGGCGGTGCCAATTATAAAAGGGCTAGTCGTCTAACAATAAGTGAATTGCCTTTTGCACAATACATCTGAGTATGGCTCTTATCTTACTTGACCAAGCAAAATTTAATTGCAATTTTCCAGTTGCAATTAGATCTGAGGGAATATTTCGTCGAACTAGCTGATCAGTTGATTCATATACTGCCGGTGTATACTCTTCATTTTTACGTCCTAGACAGTATCGATTCAACTGATTTTAGTCTCTGCTATTGGCAATTGAATATTCCATCTCATCCTCAACTAATGCTTGAAGTTAGAGATCCTTTTTCAAAAACACTAGAAGACAGTGGGGACAACGCAAGTCGTTACATTCAAAAGAGGCCCTGGAAAATCGGCAGAGGATTAAACAGGCAGAATGGCAAATGGTCAGGTGCAACAAGAATTAAATGTTTCTACTTCTCAGATTCAGTTGCGGGCCAATCGAATTACAATATCGTCGAGATAATTGAACCTGATGAAGAGACGATTGATGTTAGTCACTTACACACAACTCCACTGACCCGGGAATTCATGTACTTGATTAGCCGGTAGCGTCGAGACTTCGCTTGGAGTTGGGTATGGACCCACGGTTTAAGAGGCGGGATAATCCCATCGATTCTGGTATTTATCCGGCCCAGAACAAAAGATATGCAAGGTTTCAGCAGATTGCGTTCTTTCAACGTATTTCCGCATCAGGGGGATACATTTACTAAATTAAAAGAGAATGAAGACGATGAAGCTGCGGCAGCAGAGAACTCCTTTTGGAAGGCCGGTCTTTGCGGCGATTCCTGGGTGTTGTGAGAGGACGGGGCGTTTGAAATGTCAGTTTGGGGTTTGTCTTCCATTTTCTTCGCACACGGCATTGGTCCTTCTGGTTTGGACATGACGTTTTTCCAAACAGCCAGAATCAACAAATCACCATGAATCAAAAACTTGATGGTGAAAGAAGACTCCATGACTCAGCGAGACTCCATGGTCCACCACCCATCCAACATACACAGTGAGCTCACTTCATAGATCCAGTCATAAATACATACCTTGAGCAACAAGAACCTCAGTTTGGGCGGCACCTGGACCTAGATTCAAGTTAGGTAAGCTGAAATAACATACAAACAAGACCAAGACCACACAGTCCATGTGGTCTGAGACCTGTCTCACGGGCGTAGGCTCAAATGACAATCACCTGTTTTCTGGTTTGGCCTCATTTTACCTGCCACTTGTCGGTTGCTTCACATACAACCCCCAGGGTGTTCTCAGTCTGATGCAACGCTTTCACTGCCGACATACCAACTGACCGCAAAGCCTCGTCTTTTGAAAAACACACTTCTTTGGCCAGTCCCAGCGAGACTTACTCAAACACAGAAAAACATCCGTTTGCACATTATGCGCTAGCGAGCCCTTTCCCAATCTCACATTGCACCCAAGGCACCACGTTCATCCGCTTGCTCTAAGCTCCAAAATCTCAGCACACATCATTCTAGCAGGCCTCACCTCAACACCACATTGGCATTCCTCACTTCAACACCACATTGGCACCCCTCAAACTCAAGTATTCCTGGTCAAACCCGGGGGACATGTGCCGGATCACCTCTTGATATATCTCGACATTGTGGAACCGGAGCTGGCTCAGCGGCGCCCGGTATTTGCCCTCGAGACCCGTGATATCACAGTAGTGTTTCTTGGGCCGGAGACTCGGCGGCGCCGAAATCAGCAAGAATGTGGGCGTGTCGATTCCTAGTTTCTTGCTCTGGAGATACCGGAGCTCGTCGGCCATGAGCTGCTTGCCCGTTTTAAACCTGCGGTTAGCCGCTTTTGGTCGGTCTGGGTTTTGCTTGAAGCAGTGCAGCTTGGTGGTTATGTACGAAAGCTCTAGCGCCTTCAGCTCTGGCTTTTCGCTTGTCATGGTACAGCGTGGGGAGAGACCAGATATGGGTATACAGCGTAGTGCGAGCACCGTGTCCCCTCTTTCGATTCCAGCAGCAAGGTGTCACGGAGATGTTCGCGATTGGAGCTGTGCTGGAAAAACTGGCGGAAGGGTGTCGAGACAGTGGTGGATTTTTGAAGTTGTTTCTCGAAGACGCGGATGAGCGCACTGCGCGGCCAGAAACGGAAGCTGAGCGCGAGCAACCGTTGACCGGTTGAATTCTGTAGACTGTATGGCGAATACAGACTCGGGACTAGATTGTGAGTAGAAATAAGGATGGTTGAGTCATCTGAAGTTGGCCCTGGAAATTCTGTTTGACTTTCTGACCTGATACAGAGCAACTTACCCAAAACATCCAATATGGCGGAAGTCCTGAGACTGGCCCCGCTAATTTGCCGTTCTGGGTATTGACTTTAGCCTCGGGAACTTAGTGAATCCTTGTGATCAGAAGCCGTGAGTCTTTTTGTGTAACTGCTCGAGTGCACCGTCAAAAGGGTCAATGGCCATGACTGCCGCAGCCCTGGACACAGACCCCATCATTGGTCCGAGCCCTTGTAATACCCATGAAATTGAGGACAGCTTGGTACCAAGCAAGTCATATGTCCCTGTGCCACTGCTAATGAATACTCGAAAAGCCATTGAAGAGACACTGTCTGCTTCACATCGGGCACTAGCTTGCGTGCAGAGACAGAAGTCAATGCACAAATGTCTATATAACAGTGTTCTTGTATATCTTCTCAATCAACGTGAGGATACTTCTGTCCTTGGTCGTCCAGTCCTTCGAACGCTCGCACACAATTCTGCTTGCAAGCAGACGTCCACTCGCCCGCATCTGCATGCTCTGCAACACCAGCACTCGTGAAAGTAAAGAGAGTGAGCCGCTCGCAACCATTGGCGTGTTCCTCTAGCAGCACTTTGGGTTCTCAAGCACGTGGCCCGAGTTCAACAACTCGTCCAAATTCTCGTGGGGGTCAATCTTGAACACCTTGTCTGGGTTCAAGATCGCACGAGGGTCCAAGGCGAACTTCAACCGGCGCATCAAGTCGACTGCCGGGGTGCCTAGCTCGGCCTCGACGTAGGCCCTCTTTCCCACACCCACGCCATGCTCGCCCGTGCAAGTGCCTTCGTAGTGGATGGCACGCTCGACCATGCGGTCGACCACGGCCTTGGTCTTGTGGTAGTCTTTGGAGTTGTACAAGAGGAGGAAATGGCAATTGCCGTCGCCCACGTGGCCCAACACGGAGAAGCGGTTCTGGAATCCCAGCGCAATCAAGTCGGCGTTGGTCTCGTCGATCAACTGCGCCATTTTCGAGATGGGCACCGCGAAGTCGGTGGTCCAGAGCTGGACGTCGTTCTTGTCCTCCAAGACCTTGGCGCCGTAGTCGAACGTCAGCCACAAGCCGGCACGGCGCGCGCCCCAGAGCACGTCGTTGTCCTCGGGAGACGCGGACTTCTCGAACAGGATCACGTGGTTCTCGCGGGCAATCTGCTCGATCAGATGCAACAGCTCGCGGATGGCGCGGTCGTTGTAGCCGCCGACCTTCAAGAGCAACGACGGCGTCTCCAAGAACTTCTTGTCCAGCACGCCGCTTTCGTTGACAAAGCTCATGGTGGTTTCGTTGACGAGCTCAATGGCGTTGGGCTGGAGGCCCAGCCGCGAGAGGATGGTCTGTGCGGTGGCCGCAGCGTCCTTGATGCTGGGAAACGCAGCAATGCCCACGAGCTCGTGCGCCGGGCGCGGGTGCAACTTGACGGTGATCTCGGTGACGATGCCCAAGGTGCCCTCGGAGCCGATGAAAAGCCGCGTGAGGTCGTAGCCCGCCAGAGACTTGCGCGGGCGGCGGCGCGTCTTCACCACGGTGCCGTCCGCGAGCACGACGGTCAAGTTAACCACATTCTCCTTCATGGTGCCGTAGCGGTACGCGTTGGTGCCGGACGCCGACGTGCCCACCATGCCCGCGATGGTGGCGCCCATGCCCGGGTCGGGCCCGAACATGAGGTGCCTGCCGGCCTCGCTCAGCCGCAAGTACTCGTCGAGCTCCTGCCACCCGACGCCGGCCTGCACCGTGACGTCCAAGTCGGCGGCGTTCAACTGCACCACCTCGTCCAAGCCGCCGAGCGCCAAGGCCACGGAGCGTGGGCCGCGCGTGTGCATGTTGTGCCCCTCCAACGACGTCAAGCCAGCGCTGGCCACCACGGGCACGCGGTGGTGGTGCGCGATCTGCAACACCCGCGACACCTGCTCCGTGTTTTGCGGGTACACCACCACGGAGGGCGTCTGGACGTCGGGGTTTGGCGGGTGGTGCGTGGAGAAGAACGAGTCGGCGTACAGCCGCGTGACAACGCTGTCCAGCGTCACGTTCTGCTCGCCCACGGCCTGCCGGAACTGGGCCACGGCCTCGGCGAACGCGTCTTCGTCCGCGTACACGGGCAGCAGCACGGACGCGAGCGGCGCGGTCGAGCGGTCCAGCGGCGCCACGAACGTGTTTGTGCTCGCAACTTCCAGCGGAGCGCCGGGGGCGTTTTGTGCACGGGCAAGCTCCAGCACAAGAAACCCGCCGGCCACTCCTGCAGCGGCAAAGAGAAGGTGCACAAAGCGGGCGGCTGGCGGCGGGGCTTCTCCGCTGTTGGGGGCGCCGGCGCCCTGTGCACGTGACTGAGGCCGCTTTGTGGTCACGTGGAGCGTCCGGCCACCCGTGGGCATTTTTTGGCGGGCTGCAAACAATGCACAGCGAAACCTGGGGTAGCCGCCGGGTCGAAAATATGACATTTCAGGGGCGCGTCAGCGGGCCGTCTGGGTTTGTGCAGCAAAAAAAAAAGGGTTCAGCAGCCTTTACTGATTCAGCAGCCAAAACTCCGTTGGCTTTTTCGAGAAAAAAGATATTTAAAGTGGACTTTTAGATGATAAGCGAGAGAAAAGAAGGAGTAAGGATTTGGCCGGATGGTGCCGCGGGAAAACGCGCGCACACTGGGCCCGGATGTTCTGATCTGTCTCTGCATACTGACGGATATGGAGGGGCACTAACAAACCCAGAAAATGCCACTGCCGCTTTTAGCGAGATCACAGCTGTCCGCCTGTCCACAAGAGCCTACCTAGATTTCTGACAGGAACACACATCCACAGGAACACACATCCACAGGAACACACATCCACAATTTCGGCACTGGCAGCCGGTTGCGTGTCTTGCACATAGCGCTGACACGCCTCACTTCGGCGTTGTATACAGGCGCGGGCCATCCGGAGCACTGCTATAATATAGCCCACTCATACATACTGATCTTAAAGTATAACAAAGCCCTGCTTGAGCGTGGGGCAATTTTGGCACGTGTAACTCCATAAAGCTCAATCTGCGTCTCCTTCAGTCCTGCACTGTGTGGCGTCATCCAGGGCATTGCGGATGCAGTGCTGGCAACAAGTATTGAAATAGAGAAAATGCCTGTGGCAAAATAGCGGGTTTTCTTCAATCAGGCGATTTCGTTTCTTTTGTTCCGGGTTGAAAGACTGTGAAAAAAGAGCCCTCGGCCAAATGGTCTAGGTGCTGTATAGCGGAAACTCCTGTATTATTTATCATAACTGTAGGGTAGGTTTCACCCATATGATGCAAGGCTAGGTGTTCTTTTCCATCAAATAAATGGTAATTTTTTTTGCTTGTATGATCGGGTGCAAGATTAGAAGAGATGGCCTTCAAGTTACCAATGGGAGCGTTTTCGGAGAACTGGCTTCCCCATGGCTTATACAGTTTGAAACTATGACATTGGATCTCACACGGGCACAATATTTGCATAATACTTCGGGATGAAATTTGTCTTTTTGGTGGAATTGGAACAGCTCTCCGCTTCACTTTAATCAACCCTCCTGTTTGGTGTCTAAAAATTATCTGCAGTTATTCGTACACCTTGGAATGTTCCTGTACTCAGCTCTTGATACGATCACATTGCTTCACTCAAATTCAACCCTCCCTTGTTATTGTTATATTCAAATCGCTGTTGTGGAGGCTCAGTTGAATGTTTTGGATATTTAGAGATTTTTCAAGTGTTGACTCGCGTGGCACAGTTGTGCCACTATTGGAAAAATGATAATTACTACATAATTCGCGAATTAGTGGTAGAACGGGTGGATTTCTTTTTGGGCAACAATTGAATGAGATCGTTTGGTATTAGATGTATTCTCGATGAGCGCAGCTTCACTTTAGGTACAGTCTCCAAATTAAATAGTCTATTTGGTGATATTTGAAAAGTACATCAAAGTGTCAAAGTTTCAAGACATGATAGTGTTGATTGAGTAACATAGAATTTGCTGATACTTCAGTCTGGCGGATAATCATTAGCTGACAGTGTGTGACTAGTCCATGAAGACTCCATATCGGAGAGCTCGACTTTGGGGTGGTGCATAAATCAGTAGGGCCGATAAAAGACAGTATCGTTTTCGCTAGCTAATTCCAGGTGATTTATGAGGTAGAGTTTACAAGTTGTCGTAATGATCAAAAATGGTGCCTTGATGCGTGGCCAAATTCTCAGCAGATATTTTTTGGAACAACCAATGACTGGCACCATTCTCTTGTTTCTTAATCCATGCTATGGCTTTCGATCTTCGGACTGAATAATCCTTATCAAATCTAAAGCACATAGCTCATGTTCGCGTGACCTGGCGTATCAGTCGAAACAAGAGGCTCCACAAGTTCCACTTATATCGGCTCTAGGTTGTCTCTTTCGTTGACTGGTTTATTTCTTCGACAAGTTCGAGCTCCGAAGGTGATTTAGTTGTACTTTGGCTAAATATTTTAGGAAATATCAGCTATCTGAACATCTGGAGAAGTATAAGTGGTTTGTAATCGACTAATGCTGGTACTTCTAAACGGAGATAAGATGATTAAAATCAAGTGATATTGTAATTTTTGACATCAAAGTATATTAGTACCTGATCAAGCGAAACATCCAGGGAATGTTTTTTAGGAGCTGACATTTCCCTCGGTTCTACCTTTACAATATCAAACAGACGGTCACATCTTTCAAGAATTCACCACGCACCCCCAGAAGTACCAAACCAGGCGGTGTAAGTCCAAAGAAAATGTGCAGGCGTGTAATAAAAGCTTATGAATCATCCACGTGTTACGTCCATTGAAACAAATTGATATGCAAGATTTCAGGCAGCTCACCAAAAAAAGGCTTTTCAGTACACCAGGCGTAAAGCCGGATCTTCTTGTGTATCCTAGTTCATCAGAGTTAGCCATGTGCATATTCGGTGGAGCCTCTACAGCGTTGCTGAATTCCGTAAATTTAGATGAGACTGATCAGACCTTGTGTTTCATTGACGGGATATGCTATTTCCCCGCATGTATGGCTTAGCTTAGAAAGTCAATCTCGCTTCTTTGATTCCGCACTTTCAAGGAACTTCGCAAGACATTACAAGTTTCAAGTCTGGTACTATTGTTTCCAGACGATTGCTTTTTTGTCGTCTAGGCAGGCGTATTCGTGTCTGTGGAATTTGTCGGTTATGAACTTCGAGAGGCCGATTCAGGCACATGTGCATGACTACTTTTTAGACGCGAAGCAATATTGGCGGGCATGCCCCTCAGGCTTCGAAGCTTTTGTTTCTGATTTGGTACTGGGCTTTCTCGACTAACAAAGTTTGTTGAGGAAAGGAGCACCGTGGCTCATTTCCAAGCTCTGTTTCTCAAACGCTGCGGTGAATCCGAACACGGGCCGATAAACTCGAACGACTCTAGATTTCATTCCCCAACATCAAAACAACAATTCCCCACAATACGCCGGTAGAAACCAGCAGAAAATGGATTGAGGGGGAGGCTCAAAATCTTTCCGACTGGTGGCTGCGCCATGTCTGTAGCAAAACGTCGTGACGCACAGTGCTCGTTCTTCAAGTGATCAAGAGGAATGGCCAGAGAAACGGACGAGCTCAGGAATCCCCAGACTTCTACTTCTGCAGCTTGCCTGATTTGACACAAGATTCCCCACTCTCGGCTTATGCATGGAGTTCGTGGTCAGTGAGCCCTGTGTCTCTCTCGTCAGTTCTGGAATCTCACGTCTAGCATCTGCCAGTAGCCGGCTCCCTCTGGATCCTGCGAACAGAATGCTGCTATAGGAAGGGCTGGCCAGTAATACAGCATGGGTGGTGGAGACGGCGTATTCCACAGCCCCATATAAGGCCGGCGGTGCTCCCTCGAAGTGGATCAGTTTAGCCCCAACTTTCTCACTTAGAACATGAGATATATAGCAATTGCCTGTTCTTGGGCGGGCCTCTGGCTCGCCGGAACAAACGCCCAAGAATCCCCAGAATCAAGCAGCGTCTCTGCAAGCGGCTCGCCAAACCCAGGAAATGCTACCGTCGACCCATTCATGTATTTGCCGGGAGCCACCTCGGTGCCACAAGTAGAGCAGAACACTTTGGTCACCGGCGACAGCTTCTACAATGAACCCAAAAACATCTCCAGCTACCTGCCTGGAGAAGTGATCCGGATGCGGAAGATGCTTCAGACCCCGCTTCCCCAATTCACCACGGCCGTCTATCAATATATGGTACGTTCCACCGACTCGCTCGACAAGCCCGTGGGAATAGTCTCCACCATCTATAAGTCTGCAAGAAGCAAAGGCAACAAGTTGCTCTCGTTCCAGGTGCCCAGCGACCTGGCGTCCATAGACTGCGCCCCCTCCGTCAGCATGCTGGACTCCATGCTCAAGTTGGAAGCCCCGCTTCTGCACGGCTGGGACATCTTAGCCACCGATTCCGAGGGCCTCAATGCCGCGTTTGGCGCAGGCAAGTTGGGCGGCTATTCGGTCTTGGACGGTATCCGTGGAGCCTTGGTCACCGGCAAAATCACCGGCATCAAAGCCGACGCCCGCACCGTGATCTGCGGCTACTCCGGAGGCTCCATTGCCACCGGCTGGGCCGCGGCTCTCCAGCCCCGGTATGCTCCTGACCTAAACGGAATCCTAGTGGGAGCGTCGATTGGCGGCTGGGTCACGAATTACACGGCCACCATAGAATCCAACGATGGCACTATCACGGCAGGCTTGGTGGGTGCTGCCCTTAGTGGCTTGATTGCACAGTACCCCAAGCTAAAGGAGGTGTACAAGCGCTACGTCACACTGTCCACGATGTTTGAGACAATCACACAAAGGGCGCAAAACTGGTGCCTTCTTGGGGAATTGGCTCATTTTTTCGACGTCAGTTTCTTCATGGGCGACAGCCCCGGTTTCAAGAAGGGTGCCTTGTCTGACCCCACGGTCAAACAGATTCTTGACGAGAACACCGTGGCGCTCAGAAGAGACCAGGGCTTGCCCACGTGCCCGATCTTTTTGCACCATGCGTTGAGCGACACCGTTGCGCCCATCAATGATATCAGGCGTGTGATCCAGAACTATCGCGACTGGGGCATCAAGTCTTTTGAGGTCAACTTTGTGAGAGATACAGGCCACGTCAGGGAGTCGTACAGTGGATATCCGGCCGCGGTGGCCTGGCTTAAAAGAATTCTTGATGGCGAGCCCCCGGTCGAAGGCTATGTCGAGAAGACCTGGGACACTCTCTATGACTATCCTGGTGCCAATCATAACCCAGTCAGCAAGCGCGAGAAGGCCAACGACCAGAAGTCGGATGTTCTGAGACGAGCTTTGACTCATGCTGAAGTTATGGAACTTGATGATGAGTCCAAGGCCAAGTTTTTCAGGAAACATATGGTGTTGCCATAAGGAGCCCTACGAAGGCCGGCCGCCGACCAAGCAAGGCCGTTGTTTTTAGGGTGGATCTGGGGTTTGCAGTTTCTGCAGGCGCTAATTCTTCCACTGTTTGTTATTTGTATTAACGCCGTTGAATCATATTGATCTCAGGGTATTTTTTCTGGCACCTCTGGGTTGGCGTGGATTTCTTTGCCAGGTCATCTCTTCGTGACGTCTCATTTGATGTTCCCGAGGACAGTTCCACCAAGAGCTTTTTGTGTGTCAACAAAATCAAGCCATTGTGCTCGTGAACCGCCATCAATGAAAGGGGGTACATTCAATATTGTAGAGGGCGTTGCAAAGGCAAATCCTGAACCGAATCACTTGGCTGAGTAGCGCATCTATCGAAACACGACTTGCAAAGAGTGTTTTTGATTATTTAAAACGCCCACCTGTTGAAGGCTTGGTCAGGTTTCCAGATAGGGCCACGTCGTTTATTTTGTCTTTGGACGTGAAGTCCAGGTGGGTAATTACATACTGCACTTTTAGATGAACCATTCTTTATTTTGAGTGTTGTAGATTCCAGGTGTTGTAGATTTCAGGAGTTGTAAAATTCAAGTGTTGCTAAATTGCCAGCTGGGGGCTCACAAAGCTGGCATACTTCGACATACCCCCTCTGTGAAACTCCTTGTGCAAACCAAAGAAACAAACTTATGAAAAGCAGGAGGAATGACCAAATGAGCTAACCACATCCATCGGGCACTTCCGCCGGAATTCTCCCTCACCTCAACCTACTGAAGCCAATGGCGCCTTTATATCCATTCCGAAAGTCTGTTAGACAATTCCTGCTTTCCTCCTATGGAATGTCAAGTTTCAACTCATGCTGTTCCTGTATTGTCAAGATCGTGTGCTGGATTCTTTGAATCTCCCACTTACGCTCGGTGTTCTCCTGGACGAGCTCTTCAATCCCAGCCTCAATTTGCCTCACGTCTTCTCGAAAGACTGTCACAACTCCTCGGCTTTTGCACTTCTGTTTCACCCTCTTCATTTCTTTTCTGAGCATCAAGATATCGTTTTGCGCAACCACACTTTTCTCAATAAGGCTCCCGATTTTTTGCACCAGAACGTGGGGATTCAGCATTGTCTCACGCGGATCCTGTTTCAAGAGTGATTTGCATGGTTTGTCTCTTCTTTTTGTTTCTATTCCCATTTTTCACGATGTACAACTGTCACTATGTGAAATCGGACCTGCTAAGCAAGTACTGAAATCCGTGTCACTGGATTATCTCATGCAATTTATTATGAAGCTACTTGACTAATGCAGCAAAATTTTGTATACCTAGCAGGACGTATGTTCCCGTGAATTACTGCAAAATCAAAGCGCATTTGGATATCGCACTTTGTGGGCGCTGGCCTTTCAGCTGAAGAATAGTTTGCTGCACAAAATTAAAAAAAACAGGTTTTATTGGCAAGAATAAGCTGGATATTTTTTCTCAGTGTATTAAAATTATTAATGGCCTCGTATCCAAGACTTTTGAATGCGATCAAGCTAAACCATGGAACGATCTTGATGTGCGCTCAATTTTCTTCATTTTTTTACATCTTGTAGCAAGATCACAACTTCCGAAATTTATTAGCATGATTTTGTCCCCAATGTTGAGCCTCTTGTCTCAGATTATTTCTGGTTTTTTTTTGAGCAAAATCGATTTCAATACGAGCATCCTTTGGTCCCGCACTCTTGTGATTGTTTGGCCTTGTGTTCAAGGATGATCAAGAAAACTGTTTCAAATTGAATTTACTCGCCAATTAATTTACCATTCAAACCATATCAATGTATCGGTTTGCTATATAATAAAGGTTGTGGCTACGCCGTCTTGAAATTAACTTTTTCTAAGGGTATGAATCAAATCCACTCACTCGAAGAAACCCTTTACTCCGAACTCCGCTAATTTGCCTTACAGCCCATTTCTATACATATATGAACTTTTAACACCTATTGATATAAAAAAGTGCCATTCAGTCTGAGCTTGCACGTCCCATCATGTAGAACGGATTCTGTTCACTCCAAATGACCCCAAAATAATCATTCTGCGTTCGCATTAGATTTGTTTTTAGGCAGAATTTTTTGTTGACATGTACAATCATAAAGCGAGCTATTTCTAGTCTCTTTTTCCCTTTATTTCTAGTTCTTTTCCCTACTTTGACAGGACGTCTCTGGTATTAAACTACTGCTACAAATGAGTGCTAGTGATTTTATTGATTAAAGTCCTTCGAAGTTCCGAGTCTCTCTGAATCTGCATAACTCAGAATCGATTAATTCAAAGTTGCCTAGTACTGAGTGTCTCTTCAAATATTAGAAGACTATGAGAACACAACAAATTAGTTTTGCAAGGTGCTGTTTGTTGTGGACATCGTTGCGAGTATCAAAATTGAAATAGCTTGCATATCTTCAAAAACCTTAAATCGTCACTAACTCACAACTTTTATGATAGGATTTACGTATTTTCAAGTCACAAAAAAGGCAAAAGCGTTCTTGGTGGAGGTAGTTATAACCAGACATCACATCAAGCAGAATTTATTGCGAAGGCTTATAAATAAAAGTTGTGCTTTTTATGAGACTATAGCAAAGCACTCTGGAGAGAATATATCAATATATCAACCTTCGAATCGAAGTATGGCCAATGGTTGTTTGGTTTCCTTGTCTTCGGTAGATGGATATGGGTAAGTCCTAGGCTCTGAATTATTGATGATGTAATTCCTCTTTTTTCTGAAGGTTCACGGAAATGAAGGCTGGTCAATGTTGCGGGTCTTCTTACACCATCTTCGTAACTGGGCTTTTTATTATGCCAGCCTGGATTATAAAAAGGTTAGGCTCTTTTAAAATACCTGTTATTTCCTCATATTCACCAATTGCTGAAGCAGTCACCTCTTGACATCAATAAGCAATTCGAGTCAAATTAAGATCAAAAGGCGTTATAGCCAGACTAAATTTGATAAATTTCACCATTTATCTATTGGGGTACTTGTATATCTCGATTACTCTTTAACAGTTAGATTATATTATCCTGAAAAAAAAAAAAGTCACTTGATTTAATTTCTGTTTTTCCAACAGTCCTCGCACAATTTGCAAAAGTAAACATACTATTTCTCCCCACCATCATTAAATTCCCATTATCTTACGACGCAGCAGTTCAAATCATTTCTTCTGTTTTTGCCTCGCTTCTTTTCTCATTTTCGGAAATTTTTAATAAGTGATCCAAAGTAATAACTTTTAAGAATGAATGGACACATCGATCACCCCGCCCCCTGCTAAGATGTCTCTTTTCAAATTACTGGGCTGGAATATACACCCCTATTGTTTGTTTTTTCAATTCCTCGCGAGATTGTTAGAATTATTCCATAGATAGATATTCGCCCACCTTACTTGTATTTTCCTTCTAAACATTGGTGCATTTCTAACAAAGGCATTTAATTCTCGCTGACCTTCGTCGTTGATATCGTCGTTGATATATATATCTTCTATTTTTCGCGCTAATTTATTAGCTGCACACGCACCTCACTCCAGCTTCTATTTGCAGTGATTATCGAAACCCGTCTTCGGTTCTATTTTCGAAGTCAGTTTTAGTAACTAAATACTACTATTACTAACTCAGCTAAGAGCGCTCAACAAATCCTTGGAGAAATCCCCCTAGATTGTAGGAGAACCTCACGTGACTTTTCGTCGTCAACGTCGCAGTGGTCACGTGTCTCTCTATGTGCTAACGGTAAAGTAGTTTCTCGGATTTACAGCCATTTGAACTACTCTGAGGCGCGCCCCATATTTCACATCATACTTCTTCTTTTTCTTCCTTCTCCTCCAGCTTCCTTTCTTCTTCCTATTCTTCTTCTTCTGTACATCTAGATCATCCTTGATGTGGGCCACGTGAGTGTATCATAATTATCAGCTGTTTGTGTCACAGACGGAAAGTCTAAAGTCTCAGCGTTCCAGACTGCAACAGGCTGTGATAACAAGAATTCCATCGATCCAGATGCATAAAACATTCTCACCTATTCAGACAGAGCAGATTCAATCTAGAAAGAATTGAGGTTTTCAGTAGGCGGCAAATCATAAAAATACGATCCTTGAACACCTGCTGAGTTTTGGGGCACCTGAGCGCGGGTCTTGTCGCTGCATTCCTGCGCCTTTCTACCCTATGTGCCGTTCATGCACAAGTTGCCTCTTGTCACGTGAGCTTGCATATTCGCCTAGCGGCATGCCTTCAAAATTCTGCCCGTCGGGTCCCAGCCAAAATGAACCCAGCCCCACCTGTTTCTTTTCCTGAGTGAAATAGTCTCTCTACGAAAAACCATGAGCCCTCACGCCGCCTCCTCCTCTGGCGAAAAAACGCCATCGGCAAACTCGGCTATCGACGCCCAGCTGGCTCACATTGTCAAGGCTAACCCTTTCGGCATCTCCGCAGACCCCCATGTGTTGAAGAACAGTGTGTACTCAAGCGCTGCCACGGTCATCTCACAGACTGTTTACGCTTTGGCGGACTCGATTTTTTCGTACGAGACTCCTGGTGCAGGCAACTTGGCCGATGCTCACTTGCTGCTCTGGGCCACCACCTTCAAGAGGCTGAACGCCTTGGGTGCTGTGCCACTCTTTCACCGCTTGGAGCCCCGCCTGGGTGCGGCTAATGCCATCTTCGGATTTGCAAGCCAGGCCTCCGGGTCCCAGGCACCATTCACGGCTGTTTTGGGTGCCTCTGCCTTGTCCTACATGCAGCCAGCGCTTGCCTCCTCCAAACCAGCCCCATTAAGCTTGAACGTCAGCGCCATTGATTACGACACCACTGCTGGTGCTTTAGTCTCCAACTACGCTGGCCCGGTTGCTGTGGCACGCAAGTTAGGCCTCCCCGTGGTGTCCCCGGTTAGCTACGAGGCCACAGACTTGCAGTACTCCGTCGTGCTCAACCACTTCTTGGCCGCGTTGACTGGCGCGCCCTCTGTTCATTTGTTCGACGGGCCTGAGTTTGCCCGTACCTTCCAGCACTTCGACTCCGTGTTGTCCGTGGCTGACATCGGCCGTTTGTACGAGCAGTTGCTCGGCTCCGGCGCCGCCAAACCAGCCAATGTGGACCATGCCTTGGAAGTTGCATTTGACACTTTCAACGCTGTTGCTGGCACGTCAATCGCGCCCTTCGAGTACGAGGGTCACGCCGAGCCAGAGACTGTGTTTGTCGTGCACGGCGCCCATGAGGCTACCCAGGTCTCGGCGCTCGTGGCCAAGGCTAAGACCTCTGCCACCACGCGTGTGGGTGTTGTTAAGGTGAGAGTTCCTTTTCCTTTTGCTCAGCACAAGTTCGCCGCTGCTATCCCCGCGTCCACGCGTAAGGTTGTTGTGTTGCTGCCCGAACTGTCTGCTGCATTGAAGGCCGATGCCACTGCAGCATTGTTCCTCACGGGCCGTTTTGCTGGCCTTCTTGTGGATGAGTTCGCGTACCCTGCCACCTTTGTGTGGTCCCCTGTCAGCGTCTACATGACCCTTGGTGCATTTGTACCTGAGCTTGAGCACGCTGTTGTGTTGGGCTCTTCGACAAGTTCCAACGCCATCAGTGCTGAGAACGTCACGGCTTTCACGTCGCCAGAGGGGTCTTATATGTTCTGGACAAGAGACAACAGCGATCTCGCTGCCACTGCTGATAAGTTGGCTCTCTCGCTCTCTTTGGACAGCTCAAAACGGGTCAGCATCAGAAACAAGTTTGACACATCAGTCAGTGGTGGAGTTTTCCAATCTCTGATTGTATCTAGAGCCAAGGACTCTGTAGCCTCTTCTGTGGTTGATGCTGCCGATGTGGTCTTGATTGAGAGCGCCTCTATCTTGAATCACTTTGATGTCTTGGCAACCGCCAAGCCTGGTGCAACCGTGTTGTTGGTGAACGAGAAGAAAATCACCAACTCTGTGGAGGCTGATGTCGTTGAGAAGTTGCCTGCTACTTTCAGAAGTGCTTTGGCTACCAGTCACCTCAAATTAGTAGTGGTAGACTTCTCCATCGTGGAAGAGTTAGACGCTGTAAGCGACTCCACCAAAGGTTTTTCTGCTGATTTCTTGGCCCAGGTTGGGTTTTGGAGAGCCTCTTTTCCGGAGTTGGGGTCATTTGTTATCAACAAATTGTTGCAAGGAAACGGTAACGACTTTGAATTATTGGCTGCTGTCTTGGACAAATTTGTTGCCACTGTTGACGAGAAGCTGGGCTTGAAGGCTGTGAATGTCCTTCCAGAGTGGATCGACTTGAAGAACGAAGCTGAAAAGGAAGAAGCTGAGAAGAAGGAGGATGAAGAAGAGAAAGAGGAGATTGAAGAGATAATGTTGCCATTTTTCCCGACCGAAACCTCTTTCTTCCCAAACTCCAGAACTGAGCCACCTTCCACCGAGGAATCATTCCATTTAGGAACTTCTGACGTTGCAACAAAATTGGCCTTCCCAGAAGCATACGGTGTGACTAGGGAGTTGAGACCAGACTTGCCTGTCAAAAACTTTGTGGTCAAGGTGCAAGAAAACAAGAGATTGACACCCAATGAATACTCAAGAAACATCTTTCACATTGAATTCGATGTCACCGGCACCGGTTTGACTTACGACATTGGTGAAGCGTTGGGTATTCATGGACGTAACAACAGCACTGAGGTTGAGAAATTCTTGGAGTTTTACGGCGTGGATGGTGATACTTTGATCGAGGTTTCCAACAAAGATGACCCAACTTTGCTTGAAATCCGCTCCGCCAGACAAGCTTTGGCCGACAACGTTGATTTCTTGGGTAAGCCACCAAAGAGATTCTACGAATCGTTGGCCCCTTTTGCTGCGGACGAGAACGAAAAGGCTGCTTTGGAGAAGTTGGCCTCTTCTGCTGGAGCTGAAGAGTTAAAGAAGAGACAAGACGTTGACTTTGACTCGTACGTGGATATTTTGGACGAGTTCAAGTCCGCACGCCCTTCTTTCGATGCCTTGGTTAAAATCATCGCGCCTTTGAAGAGAAGAGAGTACTCGATTGCCTCATCTCAAAAGATGCACCCCAACGCTGTTCACTTGTTGATTGTTGTTGTCGATTGGGTTGATTCTAGGGGCAGAACCAGATACGGACACTGCTCGAAGTACTTGTCTGACTTGAGCATTGGAGACGAGCTTGTTGTAAGCGTCAAGCCATCCGTGATGAAGTTGCCTAAGCTTCCTGAGCAGCCAATTGTAATGTCCGGCTTGGGTACTGGATTGGCTCCCTTCAAGGCGTTCATTGAGGAGAAGATCTGGCAACAGGCCCAAGGTCAGACTATCGGAGAGATCTACTTGTACATGGGTTCAAGACACAAGAAGGAGGAATATCTTTACGGTGAATTGTGGGAGGCGTACAAGGCGGCCGGTATCTTGACGCACATTGGAGCAGCCTTCTCTCGTGACCAGCCCGAGAAGATCTACATTCAGGACAAGATCCGCGGCTCCATTGAGGAGTTGACGGACGCCATTGTTACCAAGAACGGCTCGTTCTACTTGTGTGGGCCTACGTGGCCTGTCCCCGACATCACCGCGTGTTTGGAGGACATTGTGCAGAATGGAGCCAAGAGACAAGGCACGGAGATTTCGGACGTCGCCAAGGTTGTGGAGGACATGAAGGAGGACGGCAGGTACATCTTGGAGGTCTATTAGGGACTGTTTGTGCCCACTCGGGGCTATATGACAATAAACACTTTCGCACTGAAGGCGTCTTTGTAGAGCCGCTCTCTCGGTGCTTGGGTGAGCGGTGTGTGGGAACGGGGGAGACATGGGTGACACAGGTTGGGCATGCCAGTGGAGCATTCCATGGGGATGTGGGCGCCGAGCGGGCTGCGCTCTATCAAAGAACACTCTCGGGGAGGGCCGGGCTACAACGGGCGTCAAACTCAAACATGATTATTACTTGTCTATTGAAACAGGGTATCATTCTAAACGCTCACGCCAAGAAAGAGCATCACCAACGCCAAGGACATATTGGGCAAGGAGCTCCTGTGCGCCGATCCTTCGAACGAGGAAATCGTGGCGTTGTTGAAGGTGTGGCTCGAAGACTGGAACGCGGGCTCGGAAGTCACTCTGCTTGTGGCCATTGTGAGGCTTGGGGGCGCCGTGACCGAGGCGCTGGTTTTGCTAGTCACCGAGGTCGTGAGCGTGATCCGGGTGGTGGATTCCGAGTCGGTCTCGCAGCCGGCCATGAAACGGCAGAACTGGTTGTCGCCGCAGATCTCGTCACATGACTGGGAAACAGAGGCGGTGGGCACTGCCGAAGCGGCCAGGGACGGAGTTGGTGGTGGGATCGGCGATGAGTCCGATGGAACCAAAGGGGCCTGCGATGGAGGCTGGGTTTCCATAGAGAGGACAGGCACCGTGGCCGGGGACCGAGACGCCGGGGCCGATGGAGTGCCACTGGCAGGAGGCAGCACTGTGGTATTAGGAGACGGGGTTCCGGGCGTGGCTTGCGACTTGATGCTGGGTTCAGAGACAGAGGCAGGCGAGACTTGGGCGACCACGATGCTCAGCGAAAAAGCCAGCGTTGCCATGGCCGAGGTCTGGGTGGGCTTCTTCTGGGTGGGCTCTGTCTGCGTGGTCTGAGAAGCGGCTTTTTCACTGGAGCGAGGCTCTGCAGAAGCCAGCTCAGACGTGGCGGTGGAGCCTGGACGGGCAGGCGAAGCGGACGAGGTGCCAACTGAAGTGCCAACTGAAGTGCCAACTGAAGTCTCAACTGGAGTCTCAACCGAAGTCTCGACTGGAGTCTCAGCCGAAGTCTCAACTGGAGTCTCAGCCGAAGTCTCAACTGACGATGTGCCAACTGGAGTCTCAACTGAAGTCTCGACTGGAGTCTCAGCCGAAGTCTCAACTGGAGTCTCAACCGAAGTCTCGACTGGAGTCTCAGATGTCGAGGCCCCCGAAGATGGAGTCCCCACAGACGATGCGCCGGGCTGGGTCTTCCAGGTGGCCACGGTCTCAGAGCCTGAACTGGAAACGGCAGAAGGCTGCGGGCCGGCACTCTCCGGGCTCTCGACTGTGCTGGTCAGCACCACCGTGGTGTCCGAATAAGGACACGTGGTGATGACTAGCGTCTGCGTTGTGCTGGTCGTCTGCGTCAGCAAAAACGTGTCGCCCGACTCGGTGCATGTGGTGACCAAGGTCGTCTCGAAAGCTGTGGTGGTTGTCACGGCCGGCACGGAGCTTTTGGGCGAAACCAGGGTTCTGAACTCCGAGCCCGGCACCAGCGATGAAAGCACCGGCACCAGCGACGACAGCACTGCATCGGTTTCCGAGGTAGGGGCAGAAACCGTGGTGCTGGATGAAGCAGTCCGGGTCTCGGCAGAAGAAGCAGGTGCAGACAGCGAATCCAGGGTGGTGGAGGAGCTTCTGGTGGAGCTTCTGGTGGAGCTTCTGGTGGAGCTTCTGGTGGAGCGCTTGGTGGAGGCGGAGCAGACGGGCGACGAGCAGAAAATCACGAGCGAGGACGAGGTCACTGGCGGCACGACCGAGGAAGAAGGCACGGCCGATGGCTCAGTTGATGAGACGGCTGATGGCACTGAAGATGACTCTGAAGATGGCACTGAAGATGGCACTGAAGATGGTACGACTGATGACTCGATAGATGACTCTGAAGATGGCACGATTGATGACTCAGATGACACAATGGAAGACCCAACTGATGACTCGATCGCGGAAGACGGCACAGCCGATGAGGCCGAGCTGGCGGCCGTGAAAGAGCTGGCGGCCACCGAAAACGGCCACGAGCTGGATCCCAGAGTCTCGCTGGCCATGCTTGAAGCGGCGGGCTCCGGCTCCGTCTCCGAAACCGGCTCCGACGTCAGCTGCGTCAAGGTCAGGGTTTGCGTGGTGCCGGAATACGTGCACGTGGTGACCACTAGTGTGTGCACCAAGGTTGTGGTTCTGGACAGCACATACTCGTGGCCCGACGACGTGCAGGTGGTGACTATGGTGGTTCTGACGGCGGTGGTGGTGACGCTTTCATTGGCAGAGCTGGCCGGCATTGCACTCGACGACACGGCTCCCGGCTGGCTGGAGGACGCGGGCTGGAGATCCGACGAGGAGGAGTCTGGAGACGAAGAAACCGCAGAAACCACCGCAGAAACCACCGCAGAACTGGTCTCCGTTTCACTGGGCCTCGTGCACCCATCCACCCCACACGAATACACCGTATCGGTGGTGGTGGAGTAGTCGGTGACCACCACGTCACTGGAAGTGCGGACCACGGTTCCCACTGACGTTCTGACGGAATATTGCTCGGAGGACTGCGAGGCCAGAGGCTCGGAAGAAGCCGCGCTGGTGGTGAAAAACTCTGCTGCCTTGGAGGTTGGCCATACTTGTGAAGACATGCTTGATGGAGAGGCAGAGGAGAGCACCTTCTCAGAAGACAGCACCTTCGCAGATTCACTGGCAGATGGAGTCTCAGAAGACAGCACCTTCGCAGATTCACTGGCAGATGAGATCTCAGAAGACAGCAATTTCGCAGATTCACTGGCAGATGGAGTCTCAGAAGACAGCACCTTCGCAGATTCACTGGCAGATGAGATCTCAGAAGACAGCAATTTCGCAGATTCACTGGCAGATGGAGTCTCAGAAGACGTTTCGGACCAGGCCGGTGAAGTTGACGAAGACATGGCCGGGGCGGCCGAGGACACCACGCTTGGCTTGGAGCATCCCTGAACACCACAAGAATACATCGTCAGAGTTGTGGTGCTAAAGTCTGTCACCACCACGTCGCTGGAGGTCCATACAACTGTCCCCACAGAAGTCGATATCGTGTAAGTCTGGTTGGAGTACCCGGACGAGCTGGCAATCTCGGAAGACACGGCAGAAGGCACAACGGACGACGATTCCAGCAATGGTTCCAGGGAGGAAGACACTGCAAAGGATGGGATGGCCGATGACAACACAGACGAGACCCGCGACGCAGGGTCGGCTGATGATGGAACAGCCCACGAGGAGACTGCAGACGACAGTCCAAGCGACGAGGAAACGATTGCCGATGAAGCCTTTGAAGATGGCTCGACAGAAGGAGCAGCTGAGGACGACATAGATGATGCCTCGGCTGAGGACAAGACAGAAGATGGCTCAGCTGAAGAAAAGACAGAAGATGGCTCAACTGAAGAAAAGACAGAAGATGGCTCAACTGAAGAAAAGACAGAAGATGCCTCGGCTGAGGACAAGACAGAAGATGGCTCAGCTGAAGAAAAGACAGAAGATGGCTCGGCTGAAGAAAAGACAGAAGATGGCTCAACTGAAGAAAAGACAAATGACGATGACTCAACAAACGTGGCCGCATTGGACGACTGCACGGCCTCGGGGCTCGAGAAAAAGGCAGACGACACCACTGGAACACTGGATGGAGTCTCGACTGTATACGACGACGCAGACAGAGAAGTGCTGGGCACCCACAAAGTCGACGAAGGCTCCATGCTGGAGGCTGGCCACGATTCCACTTCAGAAGTCGAAGACTCGGCAGCGGAAGGCATCTGAGACTCCGCACTTGAGGACGAGGTCTCTGCACTCGAAGTTACCGAAATTGAAGAAGTCTCGGCGGTGGAAGGGGCCGGCCAGGTTTCGGCTTCGGAAGACGTGGACTCTTCGCTTGGGAATGCCGACGCTGAAGACTCCAAAACAGGGCTGGATGCGCTGTAGATGCTCGACGAGGTGACTGTAGTCGAAGCACTGGGCTCTGCGGAGCTGCTGGGAACAGCTGACGACAGAGAAATATCAATGATCGGAGAACTTGAGACCAAAGAAGCTGTCGAGGGAACCAGCAGAACAACACTTGCACTGATACTGGGGGTTGGACTGTAAGAAGCCGCGAACGTAATTGATGAGGTCGTAGTTCTATCAGAAACCGGCAACGTCATAGTGGTTGAAGTGAACGATGATCCTGGCGGCCCTGTAGCAATCCCGAGCGTCAAGTCCAAATCCGGACAGTACGTGATATACTTATTGATTATTTCATCGTAAGTAACAATAATTAATAAGGTGGTGACATCGTCGTCATCGTCACTAGAATGGTATGTAGCAGAAGGAGCTGGAGTAATAACAGAACTGAGCTCACAAACATTTTCAGGACAAGAAGTTGCTGTAATATCAGTATAATGAATTTCCGTAGCTGTGGTGGATAAAGTGACAGCGCCTGCCGTCACACTAAGCAACAAATAGAAGAAGAACAACATCTCTGAGCGAATGATTGGAGCTGTTGCAACCTGAAAAATTGGGCCGCAGCCGAGGGCCTCTTTATAGTAATTCCATCTCAGGATATTTTTCAGCGGAAAGACGTTTCAGAACTCGAAACATGTGCCTTTTGCATGGAACTACTATAGCGACAATGCCTATATGCACGAATTTAGAGATCCGAAACACACTTTTAATGCACCCTCACATGTTTTGAGGCGATTCCTTGATCTATGTGCAGGTTCGTCCATGTACCTTCCCGATGCGGAACTCGAGTTGGCATCCCTCACACATCCACAGCGTTCCGAGGTTCCGGTAGAGGCAGCCACAGTATGGGTGGATTTCTGAAGCGAGGTGGGAGGTGAGCAAAAAAAGACACTATCTTCATGCTTCACTGACTTGCCTCTGTTAGCTTAAGATTCTGGTGGCTGTGCTCAAAGTCCAACGAGATGCTATGGTTCAAATGAGTGCTTCCAAATCTAAAAACCATACATCTCTTTCTGCCAATGAGCTTCTTCCATTCCCAACAGCTTCCAAGAAAAAATACTTTATTTTCCAAGCCGAGGCACTCGTAAACAAGTTCTAGATGGACCCGCCTGCACTTCCGCGTCCTGAGATGTTTCAAAATATTTAGCCTAAAACATCACAACGCCAAATTTGGCCTTACATGCCGTCTCATTGCTTATATAAGCGAAAATTCGTGTGCCAAAGGCATCCGGAAACATCCCGGTTTCCGGATTCCGGCCAGTGACCAAACAAAGATGATCAATACAAAGATTCAAATTAAACCGATACGAAA
Source organism: Metschnikowia bicuspidata var. bicuspidata NRRL YB-4993 (assembly GCF_001664035.1). Lineage (NCBI taxonomy): Eukaryota > Fungi > Ascomycota > Pichiomycetes > Serinales > Metschnikowiaceae > Metschnikowia > Metschnikowia bicuspidata. Next base: position 1,645,156 of record NW_017387732.1, on the reverse strand, counting down.
AGTATATTGTAAATTTTTATGAAAAGATTCGATGAGAAAAATGAGGCGATTTCGAAATTCCCAATGTCAAATTGAGAGAAACAATTGCGCTAACGAAAGGATTGGATTGCTTACAAGAAATAAGCGAAAGGAATGGCAATCAAGGCCAAGGAAGCACTGACCCTGCCAGCACCGTTGAAGACAGTAGAAACAGCTGGGGTGGCAGAGGCGTAGTCGGTGGACTGGGCGGCAACGGCGCCAGTGGAAGTGCTGGTGTGGAAGCCGGTAGCGGCGGAAGTAGTGAGAGTAACGTAGATGGTCTCCTCACCAGCGGCACCGGTGGAGGTAGAGGCAATGACGGTGGTCACAACACCGGCATCAGTGGTCTTGGCACCCTCGGCACCAGTGGTGGTCACGGTGGCGGTGTCCTCAGCCTCCTTGGAGACAGTGTACCAGGTGGTGTAGACAGTGGTCTCATCACCGCTGGTGACAGTGGTTGCACCTTGGGTAGCAGTAACTGTAACAGTGGTCTCCTCGCCGTTAGCACCAGTGGTAGCGGAAGTGATCACAGTGGACGAAGCATGCTCAGTCACTGGGCACCAGGTGGTGTAAACAGTGGTGGAACCGTCAGTGGTGACAGTGGTTGGACCCTGCGTAGCAGTGGCAGTAGACTCAACGCACTTGTCGTCAGAGCAAGAGGTGATGGTGATGATGGTGGTGGCAACAGTGTTGGTGACAGTCTCGGTAGGCTCGTCAGTCACTGGGCACCAGGTGGTGTAAACAGTGGTGGAACCGTCAGTGGTGACAGTGGTTGGGCCTTGAGTAGCAGTGGCAGTAGACTCAACGCACTTGTCGTCAGAGCAAGAGGTGATGGTGATGATGGTAGTGGCAACGGTGTTGGAGTCAGTCACCGTGGACACAGGCACCCAGGTGGTGAGCACAGAGGTGGTGTCGTCAGAGGTCACAGTGGTTGGGCCCTCGGTAGCGGTGGCAGTCGACTCGGAACACACATCATCAGAGCAAGAAGTGATGGTGAGGATGGTCGTGGACTCGTATGTAGCAGTAGAAGTGGACTCGTAAACACTGGTCATGGACTCGTAAACACTGGTCATGGACTCGTAAGCACTGGTCATGGACTCGGAAACACCAGAGGCAGAAGACACGGCGTCGACGTCAGACACAGAGAGCTCGGGGGCGTCGAGGAGGGCGGTACCGTTCAAGGTCATGATGTAGTCGACCAAGTCGGACTCGGCGTCTCTCTTGGAGACGAACTTGGAGTTGAATCTGGCGCGCAAGGCCATTGTGGAGTTGATGGCAGGCGACATCTCAGCGTGCACTCCCATAATAGGAAAGTTGCCCTGGTCCATCATTTCTTTGGCGGGCACAGTGACAGTGCGACCGGCCTCGGGAATGTTATTATAGAATCTGTTGCCGTTGACCAAGGCGTAGCAAGCGTCAACAAGGTAGTTGTCTGGGGCAGTGAAGTCGAAAGTCACAGGGACAGCGTCTGGAATGACGAACGAACAGGATCCAGTGTCCAAATCAACAACGGATTGCTGGACACCTCCAACACGACAGGCGACGTCCTTGGCACACGCCGAGGCGGCCAACACAGAGGCGGCTGCAAGAGTAGTAAATTTCATAGCAAAAATTGGTTAGCGAAAGACGGAAAGTTTACGGATATCAAAAGGGGAAAGATCAGGGGGCGGCGCCCTTTTTATATATTGCTGGCTGTAAAAACGGAAATGTGGCTAGGGCCAAAATAGCATTCCCGCAGTTTATTGCGTCGTGCACATACTCCGGGATGCGTCGCTCCTCCCCCTGCCGCTGCGAGGCTTGCGCGCTATATAGGGATGATATGCTCGATTGGAGTGGCAACCAGCACTGTGCAATTTGGCTGAATGATCCCATGAAGTTTAAATCAAGGAATAGGGGTTTTTCTAGTTCCATGAGACTGTTTCATCATAGATTTTATGGAAGCTGTACTCATAACATACGGCTGCGTTCGACAAACATCACATGTGATTCCTGCCATCCGCGAAATCTATCACAACAATTCGCGATCGGCATTGCAGCGTTCTCGCGACGCTGCGAGTTTAGACTTCCTCTGGTATATTCATCGCAGATCGCGCATGGGGCTAGGCCGCCACCAGCCTCTTGGGGATCTTGGCTGCGGATGGCTCTTTTCTTTTTTCGCCAGCAAAGCAAGGCTACCATCAGCAAACGCAGTGATTCAGGAACCGCTACTTCAGAATGCTTTGTTGTAATGTAAGGGTCCCTAGCGAGCTCCCTCTATTGTTGCTTTTCATTCGGCTATTTGGATTTTCAAGATAGGCGCTGCGCACCTGGGGCTGCATGCATGCACTCCGGAGTGAACATCTCCTGCACCGTGTCCCGGGACGTGTAAACAACCCGTCATGAAAACGAAGGGGGTCTCTGTTCAGATGCGTGAGAATCTGCATTGGGGTGAAAACAAAATATGACGTATCGGAAATGTGCCCAGGTTTGAAAGGCTGACCATCACGGCCTGAGTCCTCAAGTCACTGCGTCTTCTGTCTCGTATTTCTTTGTTTTGCGGGTTCGTATGTAACATGCTCATCGGTTCGTATCCTATTGTTGACCTCGTTTCGTAGAAGGCCCTCCAGAAACCCAAGCAGCGAGATCCTACAAACGGCGTCTCAAGCCAGGTGAGATTTACTCACTCACCAAGCCCCCAGCACATATAGAGTTTACATGAGAGTTCCGAGATAGGAATTTCTCGAAGTCGGGCCCAGCAACACAGTTGGGATTTCTTTTTTGTGTGTGTAGCGTGTGTGTGTACTTTGTGTTGTTTTTTTTCTTAGTTTTAAATTAACAGACGCCGGTCGAGATTTTACCTCCACTCCGATGCTTACTTTGGGCAACACACCAGGCCCCGAAATTACACAAAACTTGATTGCTATGCTGCATGCCGGACAGGTGTGTATATACCATGGGATGCGAGATCCCTTGGTCGAATCCATTGGCCGATCCTCACCCATAAATTTGGGGGCTAGATCTCTCTTTCTCCCAAAACAACGGATGCACAAGTCGGCCCATTGAGAGTGAGCGCCCCGTTTTTTCCTGGCTTCTGCCGGACTCTCCAATCGCAGCCACAATTGATTTGTTTGCTGCCCGATATATCGTACCACAATACGAGCTATATGCACGCGCCTACCGTTCGCAAGGCAAGAACAACCCTGAAGAGGTATATTAGTTCATTAAATGTGGCTTGCTTCCACACAAGATGCACCTAATTTAACGCCACTGTCAGATGGCTGCAACCATGAAAGATATCTCTTTCTTTGTGTCGTCGGGCCTTACACTGTGTTATTGAATAGCCTGTGTGTGCATTATGTGGGTTATCTCCAGGGACGTTGACAAGAAAAATTCGACGCAGAGTCCACGATTAGGCAAGTCAAGCGCATATGTATGCAAAAAACGTATTGATGCACGCGCGTTCGAGTGTGCTTGAACGCGCGTCGCGATGTTGATCCTCCACCCAGATCCACAAAGCCGTTTTCTTGGACTTGTCGATTCACTACCAAGCGGGTTAGTCATCTCGACTTTCTTGTTCACATGAGAAAAAAAAAAAACACAAAAACAAAAACGAAAAGTAACTGCATAACATGATGCACCAATGAGAAATATAGTAAGCTGACGAATTTCTCTTCCCTGCTGATCTCTTGGTTGGCGTAAGCGCGTGGAATGCAACTATGTTAATATCGAGTCATTATTATGTACTAGACGGCTCGGGCAGATTATTTGTATCATGGAGTGTTTTCAATCACCAAAGAAAAACAATTGCTCAGAATTCTCTGTGTTAGAAGAGTATCCTGCTTTTAGAAACATATTACCTTGCACGGCCCGGGGCCAATGATAAAATGCATACGGGTCCTTTTCCCTTTTCTTCTGCAGATTGTCTGGATATGGAACAGCCAATATCACTTTCGAATCATTCTTTCGAAACGGCATTATTTCATATCCATGCATGCAATTCTCTTGTCGTCGTTCATTTAGTTGATGACAAACATACAACAAGCAAATGGGACATGCCACATTTCTTGAGTCTGATGAGATAAAACCATGGGCAGCAAGGAATATTCAAATGAAATGGGGTATGAAGATTTCGAGGTATGTGCCGATTGGGGCGCACCTGATCTTTTGCTGTATCGGCAAAAACATGAGAGAAACCTCCTGTAGAGACTCCTGCAATCTCTGCAGTTAATCATATTGCCGCTTAACTAGCATAACATTTTGGCTTGTTATCCACAGTGTCATGCCATTGCCATTGCCATTGCCATTGTCGTTGGCATTGTCATCGTCATTGTCATATCTGTATGCTACATTTGTATCATCTGGCATAGAGATGACGGGAACTACTTCTCCTGTTTGTTTGCAGGAGATCCTGCAAAACATTTTTGTATTTTCCAATCAAACCATTGCCCTTACTTAAGTTATTTTGTGAAGCCATTCCCTGAATACTTCTGAAGGTCCACATGATGTTTTTTGATTACTTTTTTAAAATTACATGAATGGAACAAAACAGAATACATGAACCTGTAAGCTTATCGACAAGTCTTTTTGGAAGCTTTGATTGCCGTTTTTTATTGCAGATTCATCTTTCACACCTAATTCGAGAGCAACAAGACTTGAGCAAAGCATACCTGTTCTCTAACTATCAGGCTAACACTGATTGTCCCTATAAGCGCATATTTGTGTATATGCACTCCTATTATGAGTTTTGTCGGATACCATGTCGAAACCCTCATGTTCTTCTTGTTTCCAAAATCTTTCCCGTTTTATTCCCGTGACCACATATATATGGCAGATGTAATTCCCTATGTTCTTTTAGCGAGTCTGTGATACATAGGAGGACAAACACGTGCCTCACCTGTTCTTCAATGTCTCTTAATTCCAAACCTTAAAAATCTAGAACCTTGTATCTTCTAGCCATTAAGACTTCAGACAAATCACCGGTCTGCTTCAAGTGATTCGCTTCGAACGAGATGCACTCCCTCGCTGGTATTTCATCATCTGTAGATATCTTTGGAAAAACACCTGCATCTGGTATCATTCCAAAAATTTGCCCCATCCAACAGGATCAGAATATTGTGACATGAAACTAAACTTTCATGCAAGCTGAATGAATGAAAGAAATGAACAGAAAAGGGAAGAAGAGACATTGGCTTAACTGCGGACAAACTAAGCTCAAGCATGATTTCATATCCAGTACAATACAAAGTATAAGCAGCAAAAAAGAGTAGCGCCGCCTGGTTTCGATCCAGGGACATCAGGGTTATGAGCCCTGCGCGCTTCCACTGCGCCACGGCGCTTGCTACGGGTTTTATTTCAGATATAAGAAATATAAAGCTTAATAAACTTGCCGAACAACAAATAATCAACTTTTCTGACTCCAACATAGAGCAAAAAGAAAAATAATACACGGGGTAAAAACATCAGTTTCTCACCTGAACCAAATCTGCGATCAATTTTAGGCTTTTTATTCATAGGTTTTCGTTAGTATTTGGGTTTTACATCCCTTCAGTGACACCCTTATGAAAAAATGATGTTTCTTGGAAAAAAGCAATTCCAGGCCATGATCGGCTGAACATATTTGAAAACTAGCTACGTATTTGGGAGAGGGATTTATGTGTATTGTAAGACGTAAACAGATACGGGCCAAGAGGATCGTCCAGGCCGTGAAAACCGGAAGGGGACGGGCCGAGCTTCGACACTTGGTACGTAGCTGTGAGCTGTTCAAAGGTTTTTTTATATATTTTTTATATAATTCTTCTCCTACCAGATCAATTTACCAAAATTGTATAGCTTGTTTTTCTTTATCAGGCGAAGACCCTTCCACCAAAACCAAGTCAAAAAAAAAGCCAGAGATATATATCTGGCAACAATTCTGGGCTTCAATTTTTTTTTACGGATCATATTTTTCATGTAGTGAATCATCGTAGCCTTGAGGTACTAGCGTACCACCTGTCGTTTTTTCAAGGCAAGCTGTCAATTTCGTTGCCCAGGATCATTTAAATGTAGCACAAGAGTTTCACTGTGTCATATCTCAGGTCAACCAAAAAATATGAAATTCTCCTAATGACCTGGTATTTCAAAGGTGAGAAAAGGAGAAGAGATGGTTCACTGCTCCATGAATGTGTCACAAACATGTGTAATTAGTGTGAATCCAATAAAATATTGGTATGCTGCAGTTGAGCTATTGATCCTCACAGAATATTCTGCTTGAATTTTTATTCGAAAAAGTAGAGCTCTACATGTCTCTGCAGTATGGCAAATGGGAACAATATTATACCTTGCCTCTTTCATTGAATTGGGCATCGGTATCTTCCCCAAACTGTCTTAGCCTGATGGGGAAAATTAATTTTTCTCACACTCGACCTGAACTACCAACCAAGGAGTATCGTGTGTTCGCAAACGACGTGAAAAATATTTAAACGATCATAAAATTGACGTGTCAGCGACAATGAGCAAAGCACGAATATTCGAATAAGCAACAATCTTCGCTTTTCGACTCCCCACTATGATAAGCCAAATTTCAGTGATATTGTCTTGCTTTTCCCAATCTTGTGTTCTAAAAATCTGACGAATTATTTTAGGTTACCGCTGAACAAAGTGCCAGATAATATTTCTAAAATGTGAATAGGAGGACGGCGGTGGTAATTTTGTATCTTATTTTGCTAACAATCAGGCTTGAAATTATGAATGAAATCATGTAAAAAAGCGCAAGGTATTTTCTATTATCATATTCCAGCGCTCTCAGATTCTTCCATGAGATACGTCTCTCCTAAAGTCTTTTTGCCTAAACTGGCCTACATTGTGTAATCTTGAATTTAAGCTGTCATGGGTCCATTGGATGAAACGTTTGAAGAGATCGTGGCCACAGTATATTGAGTAAAGAAGAAGACAAGACCTTAGCTTTTCTGTGTCTGATTCTGTAAAAGTTTGTTTTATTGTATCAAACAGGCTACGCATCTGAAGAATCTTAAATCTAGTAGTCCATGAAGCAAGCATTTCTTGAGACTTATTAGCTTTGTTACCTCAATCATGCAAAATCAAAGCTTACATACCTCACACTCACTTTGGTGGCTCAAACCCTCAACACATCCAGTTTCTTTATTTTCATATGATGAATCCATTTAATTAAAGAAACAAAACAATAAGCTGATGTATACAAAGCCTCTTTACAATTCCCAGATTTGTACCTAGTGTCGAAACATGGCCCATCACTTTCCCTCAAACACGGCCTGAACGGTCCTTTTGGCACGCAGAAAGACGTATTTGACTTTCGGTAATTCGTTTCAAGGAAAAGTCTCTCGTAGTAGTCCCTTCCACTCAGATTGTTAAAAAGGACTTAATGATATTTCTTCCTGAGACCCGCTACGTCTTCGAGTGCAGACCTTGAAAATTGTGGTGACGAACCGATTTTTGTTGAGTCCTCCAAAGAGTTGTCGGTCGGAGCCAACATTTCGTTCCAACACTTCTTTTTTTTCGTTTTTGGTAGATTCAATTTTTGCTCTTGCAACCAGTATTTGGAAGGTTTCCTAGCTTTTGTAGAGATGGATAAGGAAAGCGTCTGTGGCGTCCCCATTGCTGTGGATTTGGTGTGTGCAAAGATGACATTAAAAACCCAATGTTTCGCATGGGAGGGTCCTGTGCGGGACATTACTATACTTAAATACTACAACTGAATACCTTTCGTTTGTTACTAATCACAAGTGAGCTCTCTTAAGCAAATCATCACGTATCTAGTCGACTAATTCATTTTGACAGCTACTAATATGGCTTGTTCACTTTACTGAACAACACAAAAAGGCATTGTGGCCGAGTGGTTAAGGCGATGCACTCGAATAATTCGGGCTTATGCATTGGGATTTCCCGCGCAGGTTCGAATCCTGCTGATGTCGCTATTTTTTGAATTGTTCTTTCTGTTTGAAGGCCTCTTTGTCTGTAATCGCGATAAAAGGTACAGTTTATTGATATTGAATCCGTCAAGTTTTAAGAAACACAATTCTCAAGTTGTTGATTCGAGGACAGCACGTTACAGAAAGATGCCCCTTTATTATTCTTCAAGTTTAGCGAAGCAAATATTTTTGAGTCATATCTTACAATCCTATAATCACAATTTCAAAGTAGATGTACGCAAAGAAAGTTACCCAGGCCGTGACTAACGGAGAGGGGCTGGTTCCATTTTGATACAGAGCACGTATCTTAGAGTTGACCAGGGAGACTACAAATTTTTTAGAGTTTCGTTAAAATTATCAGATGGGATGAAAGGAAGTATTAAATTTGGAGGAAGATGTAAACCTGGGGTTTTCCTGAAATGTATGGATGTGTGTGATCAGCCAGTGAAGGCTTCTTCGGGGTGTAGGGTTCAAAATGTCAGATGGTGCTTTCGAAAAATATGCACCAGTTATCCAGGTTCAGCAAATGTAGCTAGAATGAGAGCACTGTAGATACTTGACCCTTGAGACATCAAAGCTGAGTTGACCCAGTAGTTGTCATGAGGTTTGCAGTTTCGGGCAGGGCTATGAATCATCGAGATGATTCGAAAACTCATCACTAAGATACGAGGAACATTATCCATAAATTTGAAATAGAAAGAAAAAATCGCTTCAGCAAGACAACTTAAAAATTTTTGATGCGCAAAACTTATTACCCTCAAATTCATTTTGCGAGGAAAAGAGATAGATTTAAAAGGAAAAATTGGGAGAAACGGCTTGCCAATTCCAGATTCTGGGTATGAAGAGTGAGTGTAGTCAGCTAGTCTATTCACTGGTCTTTGCGAAGTATGGATAATGGGGCTGTGAAACAAGTAATATCACCCGTCTTACCTATGAGTATTTCACTGAACTGCAACAATTACATTATAGTGGATCGCCAACAACTTTCTATGCATATTCATCCACAATGTTTGAAGCCGTCTAGAGTACGACAATGGCAACCTGTTCATTAATGGTACATACTTCACTCTTAAGTTTTAAGATTCATCCATTTTCTTTAAAAAAAGCTTGGATCATACGGTGTGGTCGCTCCAGTTAGGGGACAAAATAAACAAGAGTTTGTATTGAGCTTCTAGCAAGTAGATATTGAATGCCTTGAAATACCCTTTTGGGTTCATATCAGGAGAAAATTAAGGCATTTTCGTCTCATTCCTGTTGTGGATAGTGTGTTGGTAATTCTATGCGAGGTTCATGATTCCAATTCCCATATATCCGCTAGCTGAAGAACATTTTCTTGATCCAGGATCCTCCAGAGGATTATTGTGAGATAAACATGCCCAACTGAGGTGGTTCGTTCGTATTTCCGGATTTGGTGGGTCTCCTATTTTTGCCTTCTTAATGAAATACATATGAGTTAAAATAATGTTCCAACAAGATATATGCAAGAGATGGCTTGTCGTCCCGTGTTTTTTCAGTTGTAGATGTATCGAACGTCTTTAGAATTACTGTTTTTCCCCTGCTTTTTGACGATTAAGTTCCAGCTGACGGAAAGCCTTAAGAGTGTAAAGTTGTAAGAAACAAAAATACAAGATGTAACGAATGTCCGGACAAGCATTGTCATATTTTTCTTTGAAGACATCGTACACTGCCCTCACCCACCATTCATCAGCCAGCTGTTCAAACATGTCTTCTAGATTAGTGTTGAAAGTTGTTGAAGGCTAGGAAATTACCTGTAGTTTTTTGTTTTGCAGAAAGCGAAAATATTTTTTTTACCTGCTCACGCGATAAGCACGTCACGTGTCTGAGCATAAACATATGAGGTAGCGTGTTCGATAGTCCACTACAATATTTATGCTGGGGCATAATTCTAGAATATTCTGGACACATAGAACTTTGCACTGATTTCATTCAGGTTTAATTTTCAAGAAAAAAAGCAAAAAATAGTTTGTTGGAGAAATATCTCAAGTAATTTATTGGTCGACCACTCGCGTTTCGTCGACTTATTTAACAATACGCGAATTTGTGACAAGAATGAAAACTGCAAACAGGCATAAAAAAACAGGAACAACAAAATCATGACCTATTTCTTTCGGCTAGAGTTTTTTTCGTTCAGCGAGATAAATTGAATATGAAAAAAAGGCAAAACTTCGTGTTAAACACATACGCTATTAAGTACACGCTAAGAGACTTCGAATTGGGGGACATCACGTGACTCATAATATATCGCCATAGTCAAACTGCAGGTGTCAGGTGTTCTTGGTAATCAAATGATTCAGAAAAGGTAATTCCAGGCAAAGAACTGTCTAAAAAAATTTATGAAAAGACTTCAGTGACGAAAGAAGGATACATTTCCTGGTTATCCGAGAGAAAGGGCGGTATGGAAACAAGAGTTTTTGTTTCCTTCACCTAATAAGTTTGTCAGAACTTCGACCATGGAATCGTCTGTTTAAAGGAATACTTCAACGCTATTAGTACAGAGGTCTCCTAGGAAGTATGTTTAATACAAGAATAGTCAGATATGAGACGTATTAAGTGAGCATAGTATGAAAGATGTGTTTTGTTTGCTATATATTTGTGGTGGGTTGAACTAGAGAATGAATGGAATCTTCTGCTAGTTATTGTATACAAGTCTTTCCAGAACATTCGCTTTTGATAAATTCTTTTCATGAAGTGATTATTTTTTTCTAGGACAAGAAGTCTATTATAGTAGTCGCCTGAACTCATAAGGACAGAGAGGACTCAAGAACCCTGTCACTCGCCACATCGTCGGGTATATACTATGACGATCGTGATGACAAACAGATTTAAACTTACAGAACTTCTTCGAAATGTGTCCACCAGAGCCAGTCTTCATCTGTTCCGCAATTATTTTTTTGCAGAGGGACAAGGAAATCATCTGTGCCGTCTCCATTTGTAGAGCCGATGTGTAAGCAAGAATAATACTTGAATGTCGATGTCACCTATGATGAAGTCAGATGGGGAAAACGTGATCCAAATTTGAAGTAGCGAAGGGACAATAGACTGAACAGTTTGATCATTCCGCTTTATATATTGCTTTCCAGAAGAGTGCTGGAATATCGTGGTTTGTGCTTTTTGTTTTTATGGCTCAAGGATTTGAAGATTTTCTCACAGATGCTTTGCTCCCTGCTTTCCCAAGCCAAGAAATGTTTTGCTGAAAACTCTTCACGAAAGAAATATCGAAGCACAATTTTGCAATCTTTGTGTACAATTTGTTTAATTAAAAAAAAATAACCCACGGCGGGACTCGAACACGCAATCACTGTCTCCGGAAAACAGTACCTTAACCAATTAGGCCACGCGGGCGGAACTGAGCATTTGTTTGAGAAGATCAAATATACCAGAAGTCCGCAAAAACGGTATTTTTTGTAAGCGCGCCTGTATAAAACACTAACTGGTACATCGGACACAAAAGATATAGATTGTATGATGTAAAGGGTTGAGATCGTTCATTCAATCAGATGATTTTACCAAAAAAGAAATCAAAGGACAGAAGTCTTTTTGAGGGGTGTCACACCTTTGGAAGATTTCGTGAATTGGTGCCCGCGCCTTCTCACCTGAGTCAATGTTGCGATCTATTTTTTCTCCTTTTTTTTGTATATGTGTTTCCTTTATTATTTTTTGTTAATGATGGGGTTTACACAACCCTCAATGACACCCTTAAATATAATGTTTCTTGAGAAATTAACCTAAGAAGAGAATAAATTCAGATACTATTGAAAGTGAGTTAGATGACAGTATATGGCAGCATTATTATTCGCACGCCCAATTTGAAAGGCAACAACATATTGATTTTTCTTTTTGAGAAACTCATCTGATGGAAGAAACCAAACAATAAGATATTATACAAAAAAACTTTGAAAATTCTCAGATATGTACTTAGTGTGGAAACTCGGCCCGCCTACTTTCGTTGAACACGGCATGGACGGCCCTCTTGACACACATCTAGTTACGTATGGGGAAATACATGCAAATACTTCTTGTAAAATTGCGATTTGAGTGCCCAGCGTCTCGACTAATACTACTGATCATAATGGAACAACCAGGTGGGATCTTTTTGATAACTGCGAAGGGCGTTACTTGCCGAGTATTGGACCAATCCAAGCATGAATTGCTAACAAAATACCAACTAAATAATGATTACAGGTTAAAAACCAGAAAGCCTTCGTTTAGTACTAATAGTCTTTATTCCAAGAAGAGGATAGTCGATTTCAGCAGATAAAAAAGATCAAAGATCCATTATACTCTGCAACACAGCCCTAAAAATCATTTTAAAAGCGCTTGATTCCAGAGTTCAAAAAATTGTCCCCAAGCTAGTAAGCCAGCACCAACGAGGTTTCATACAAGACTGAAAGATTAATCAAAACATTGTATTCTGAATAATGTTGTGTCATTTCTTTTAGGCTGGAATAAAGTTTTGATGGCCTCATCATAATGCGCTGTCTTTGACGTCTCTTCGGCTCAATTTTTTTTTGTTAGATTCATCTGAAGCTATGCCAAATCTCAACAAGATCAGCCCTTCCCCAGCTCTCATCTTTTCAAATACCTGATGAAATATTTAAGTATTCTAAGAAAGGGGGTCAACTGGGCAAAATTCAGTGTTTCCACCGTTTGCTTCGACGGACCGCTGGACCTAAGATAACAAAGCGCTGTGACATTATCGGGGTTTGCTTTACTTGCTTAAAAGAGCTTTTGAGGGGTGAAGAGAATCATACAATTTCATTTGAGAGACTTCTGGCAGCTCTCTTTAGTAATCTATGGCAAGTGTGAGTATTCCTACCATGTTGGACGTGGCTAAAGTTCGTAGTATTTTTTTGGTAGATGTTAAGTTCTCCAATGAGTTGTCGGCTGGGAGTCGTCAAACTTATTGAAAGATATAGCGTGTTGAAGTTGTTGTTTGATTCGGTCCATTATCAAGCGTCTAGGGGGGGGATTGTCCAGGATGAGGTCAATTATAACGTTAGCCAGCCATTCGGAGGTAGCTATATGTCTTAGCCTGGCTTGTTCGTCGTTCGATACGATTTTGTTCATGTGGTGAAACATTCGTATTCTAAGGTACTGATTGTACCAGCTATCGTTGTTTTGAAGGGTGTCCGATGAGGGACATCCATACTTGACTAAGGCTTTCTGGTAGATAGACTGTACTCATTATTTTGTTGGCTGTTCGTGCTAAGATTGGTCCGATGCTCGGCCAGTATTGGATGGTTGATCCCTTTTGGTGGTGAATTGTTGAGTACAAGATTCTGGATGTCTTGGTGTTGTTGGTGACCTTATTTGTATTTTTTTTTTTTGGTAGATTCATCTGATTAAAGGGGCAAAACTATATAATATAATGGGAGTTGGACTAACTTCATGATTAACAGATATGAATACATTGTGAGTCATTAGAATGGTAAGTTATGTATAAATTATATGACTTTGTGAAGGAAATTATACCTTCCACTAATAATGGAGCAAACAAATTAGTGTTCAGTTACGCTCAGAATTGCATAATAGGCATTGTGGCCGAGTGGTTAAGGCGATGCACTCGAATAATTCGGGCTTATGCATTGGGATTTCCCGCGCAGGTTCGAATCCTGCTGATGTCGATATTTTTTATAAACATTGTTTTTTTCTTTTTACTTTTTGAAGGCCTCTTTGTCTGTAGTCGGGATGAAAAGGTACAATCGATTGATATTCAATCTGTCGAGCTTTAAGTATCTTCACCATTTGGCTTAGATGCTGTGTCTTACAATATTGTCTATCTCGACGAATAAAAGCAAAATCGCCTTGAAGCACAGACCTCATCCCGCCCATGTTTCATGTTTTTCTGACACATCCTCCAATAGTAGCTTCGTTTCCATTCAAGATTTCACTAGGGACACAGAATATCAAAATCTCACATCTCGCAGTCTCATGTTCTATACCGTGTTCCAAAGAAACCAGATATTCACGCCGCGCAGTTCAGCAGTCTCCTGGAA
>NW_017387732.1:1625760-1630981 GCF_001664035.1 Metschnikowia bicuspidata var. bicuspidata NRRL YB-4993 | reverse complement strand
TGTGGCCGAGTGGTTAAGGCGATGCACTCGAATAATTCGGGCTTATGCATTGGGATTTCCCGCGCAGGTTCGAATCCTGCTGATGTCGATATTTTTTATAAACATTGTTTTTTTCTTTTTACTTTTTGAAGGCCTCTTTGTCTGTAGTCGGGATGAAAAGGTACAATCGATTGATATTCAATCTGTCGAGCTTTAAGTATCTTCACCATTTGGCTTAGATGCTGTGTCTTACAATATTGTCTATCTCGACGAATAAAAGCAAAATCGCCTTGAAGCACAGACCTCATCCCGCCCATGTTTCATGTTTTTCTGACACATCCTCCAATAGTAGCTTCGTTTCCATTCAAGATTTCACTAGGGACACAGAATATCAAAATCTCACATCTCGCAGTCTCATGTTCTATACCGTGTTCCAAAGAAACCAGATATTCACGCCGCGCAGTTCAGCAGTCTCCTGGAAGCATAGCAACGCCAAAACCATGGTCGAAAATGATATAGGGACATCACAAAGAAGCTTTTTGTTTTCTCTGACTTTCGTTTATGAATAAAACAAAGTATCAAAAGAAACCCTGCAGACCGGAAAGCACCAATGAGAACGCGATATAAATATCTGATATCTATTTGAGCAACTCAAGAGCCGTCAAAGAGAATGTGCTGCCAAACAGCATGAGCACAAAACTCTACGAAAATCCAAAATAGGAATACCACCTCTTTTACAATTTCAAAGTCAGTTCCCATTCCTTGTGCGAATAGCTCCTCTGCCGTTTATCGCGCGCATCTCGATCTTATCTAAGGCATTCCATCTCATCTCTAAACAATCACAATTTCCATCCAAAAAATGCCGAAGGCCCCGAGGTCCAAGAAACCGCCCGCGGATTACGAGAAGGTAGAGCCCACACTTACCAAACTACTAGCTAAGTTGAAAGAGGCCCAGAGTACGTCGCTTCAAAGCTCGACCGCCAACAAACACTCGTCGTTATGGCCCATACTTAAGCTAAACCACCAAATCTCCAGGTACGTGTATAGTATGTATTACCAGCGCAAGGCCATCTCCAAGGAGTTGTACGATTATCTTATACGGCAAAAATATGTCGACGCCGACTTGATCGCAAAATGGAAGAAACAGGGCTACGAAAACTTGTGCTGTGTGGGCTGTATTGTGGTGAGCGAGAAAAACCACGGCACAACGTGCATTTGTCGAGTCCCCCGAGCAGATGTCGATGGCAGAAACCAGGACGGCTGTGTCACGTGTGGCTGCAGAGGCTGTTTCTCAAGCGACTAGCGGGCTATAAACAAGCTTCGAATTAAGTAATACATGTCAGGAATAGAGAAGAATTATATATGCGAGCCAGCGGAGCCTGCGTTAAACGAGAACGCCCGGCCCCAATGTCTGAGGCTCGTCCCAAATTGAAAGAATAGAACCAGAAAATAACAAGAACCAAAAGAAGCACCCTGCCTCATACCCAAGTAAACCACCCACACATGAATAGCTCATCTCTTGCTCTGCGAGGCGTCTGTCGTGTTGACATCTTCCGAAGTGGCCTTCGTCAACTCTCCAAGCAAACTGGGTTTGGAACTCTTGCTTGCCGCCGGACTGTCAAAGGCTCTCATTAGCATGTCGTCATCGTCGTACGAGTTCAACATGGTTCTTCCAGCAGCGAAGGGCGAGTGGTTGAACTCTTCAAGATACGATGGCGAGTATCCGAGCTTATGGATCATGGATCCGCTCATCGGTGTGCGTAGCAATCGAAGAGGTGTCTTCATATTAGACTTTGGTGTCGTCCGAGCTGTACCAGCAGCTCTAGGAGTACTTGTACCAGTCATGGGTGGTTGGAGTTGCGTGAGATGTGCTCCAGATTTTGACACAGAGATGTTGGGCAAATGAACCAGCAAATGACCTAGATTCTGTGCCAAAAGCGCGTTCCCCCCTGGAGAAAGAGGCTCAAGCAAAGGGCCGGTGCGCAACGTTGGGAGAGGCAGAAGCTCGAAATTCAGGCTACAGCTGAAGCTCAGCGTGAAGCCCAAGCTTCTACCGACTAGCAAGGAATGCTCGGAAAGGTCGGAGGCCCCCTCGGCACGCCCAGGGGTACTTAAGCAGGGCATAGTGGCACTAGGAAATCTGTTGCTTTCATCGCCGTCAACATCGTCGTGAGTCGCGCCTATGGACCTCGGGCTATCAAACAATTTCATGCCTTGCTGTTCATTGACGAAGCACTTCTGTGTGTCGTCATCCGCCAACGATGGCGGCGACAGGGGGATCAGGGCGTGGGGCTGCCGGTTGACCAGGGCCAACTGGTCCATGACCTCGTGGTACAGGCTCTTCTTGTTGTTTTTGGCCTTGAGAAACAAGTCCTCTGAGTTCGACTCGATGCACCAGAAATGGCCCTTGCCGTCCTTGGACTTCTCGCCTTTCACAAATGCTTTGTTGAGAGAGAGGTTGTGGCGGATCAGGTTTTGCCAGCCCACGTCTTCGCGGCGGTAGTATTTGAAAGTCTCCGAAATCCACAGGTAGATTTGCGACAAGGTGAGTTGCTTGGCAGGGTGCGAGAGAATGGCCATGCCAATGAGCGTCGCGTACGAGTACGGCGGTTTCTCGGAGGAAGCCAAGGAGAAGCATGCGTCGCGCGGCTCGCGGCGCACCTTCTTCGGCTTCTTCCTCTTGTGGCCACTCGCGTCTTGCGAGACGGGGACAGGCTCCGCCACGTGGCCATCGCTGAAAGTCTCCGAGAGCGACTCGCTGAATGGCTCGCTGATGGCGTCGCTGAAGGACCTGCTGGCCTTGGCCGCGTGGAGGAACGACGACGAGTCGATGGCGGCCGTGGGCGCAATGTATGCGGCGTGCATCATGTCGGCCTTGTCGAACACGGGCTGTTCGGGCGGCTGGGGCGAGGAGAACGCCGGCGATAGCAACACGGCCTTTGCGGGCGCATCGCACGCCCGGACCGGGGTGGCGAGGTCCGCGTGCGTTCGTTTGCCGGCAATCGAGTGTGGGGGCGTGGAGATCCTGCCGGAGACGCGGGTGAGGGGCGTGTCGGACAGGTCACGTGGATGCGACACGAGCACCTGCGAGCGGTGGGCCAGCAGCGACATTTGACGGAGCAGTGTCGTGGTTTTGAAGGGGACACGGGCAGAAAAAAAAAGGAGCTCCCGGCAAGCACGCGCGGTTTCAAAGCACCGAGCCTGCGGGTCAGAGTGGCGGGTCCAGAAAAGATTCCACCTGTTTCGCTTTGTGCTCCAGATGGATTTGCAGCCACAGGGGGTCTCCGTTTTCAGGGTCGAGACAACAGCGTCGAGAGGACCAAACAGACCAGGCTGGAAACAGACACGTTTTTTTTTTGGGGGGAGGGGGAGGGGCTGCCACGGCTGCTTGAACAAAGGGAGGCCCAGAGGATTTGCAGCAACCAAAGGAGAAAAACGGTGGCGGCGCGTAGATGGATTGGCGGCGCGTAGATGGATTGACGGCGCGTGGATGGATTGGCGGCGCGTGGATCACGACCTTCGAAGATCTGATGTTTCCAAAAAAAAAAAAAAGGCGTGGGGCAAGGCTCGTCCAGTGAGGGCAGTTGAAATCGAGAACAATGGCCAGGCAAAAAAGAAAGCAGGAGGGGAAATAAATTGAAGACGGATTCGGGAAGAAAAATCGCAGGGGCCTGGAAGGCGGGGCCGCGGGTGACTTTAAGAATGGCTGGGGCTCTGTGCGGAGAGCAGACAAGGGGCGGAACGCGCTGCCACGGCCTGCCTGCACATAGCCGGGCAAGGAATGCGTACGGAGCGCGTCGCACTGCACACAGCACACACGGAAGCCTATTTGGCGTGCGTGCGTCGGCACGGCGCCAGTAGGTAGACGCGTGCGCGACGGAGTGGGCGACCAGTTGAGACTTCTGGAGATACGCGGCGATATGGGCTGGGATTTCTTTTTCGGCTCCCCGGTCCCGCCGCAACGCCGTTTAGAGTTATCGGCGAGAACATCGCGAGTTGCTGTGACAAGGTGGTCCAGGTTTTCACACGAGTGTTGGGTTTTGGATTATGGGGGCAACGGGTGTTGGGGCAGTTTCGGGAGACTAAAAGTTCTGGGGGGCCTTGCTCGTATTTTAAGCGCGATGGATGAAATGGCAGTGGAGTTGGTGCTTGGTGGTTGTGGTGGTGGAGATTTGGAAGCCCGGTCTGTACTTGGGAATTTGATCGGTGGGGTTTATGTTTGTATTGGTGGGATGTAAGACTTTTACTGGTGGGATGTAAGGTTTGTATTGGTGGGATCTTATTGTATTCCTGGGACGTGATATTCCACTGGTGGGATGTAATTTTACAGGTGGGATGTAATTTTACTGGTGGGATGTAATTTTACTGGTGGGATGTAATTTTACTGGTGGGATGTAATTTTACTGGTGGGATGTAATTTTACTGATGGGATGTAATTTTACTGGTGAATGTAATTTTACTGGTGAATGTAATTTTACTGGTGGGATGTATTACTTTTACTGGTGTGATGCAGTACTTTACTGGTGGGATCTAATGTTTGTGTTGGTGGCTTCATATTTGTATTGGTGGGTTTAATATTTGGTGTTCGGTGAGATCATATTTGGCTTGGTGGGTAAATGTTTGTCTGAATTTGGCAACATTCACTATCATGGCATTTGATGTTTCAGACCAAGCAGGTTGTATTTGCCTGGCGCTAGGAATTAGTCTGTCCGGCGCCGCCAGATTACGACTCTGACTTTCCACTTTATTGGCTTGTATGACTGAGTGCTGCCCGCGTGACTAAGCCAGTATGTCACTTCTCAAAACACTTCCCTTTTTGGGCAGCGCCTCACGCCGCACATGCACATGAAATCCTGGGTGATGTGACCAGAATCTGTATATTCTAGAGGCAGCAAGACTATGCCTTCTTTGGTTGTCCAAAAAGAGGGGGCCACGAGCAAAGCCAAATCGAGGCGTGTTGTGAATTCCTAATGGATCATCTTTTACCGATGGGCAGCAGAGAATATTATGACCTATCGAGCCGCAATCACGGGCGTCGTCGAGGACAGGTGATGGGGAGGGGTTTGAGTTTCATCTGAATTATGGTGATTCCTTCAGTCTCAGTTTTTTCAATACCTTTGGATCTCTCGGTTCCTTTGATTCTCTCATTCGATTCTCAATTCTTTCGATTCTCTCAATTCTTTCGATTCTCTCAATTCTTTCGATTCTCTCAATTCTTTCGATTCTCTCAATTCTTTCGATT
>NW_017387732.1:1613501-1625740 GCF_001664035.1 Metschnikowia bicuspidata var. bicuspidata NRRL YB-4993 | reverse complement strand
CTCAATCCTTTCGATTCTCTCAATCCTTTCGATTCTCTCAATCCTTTCGATTCTCTCAATTCTTTCGATTCTCTCAATCCTTTCGATTCTCTCAATTCTTTCGATTCTCTCAATTCTTTCGATTCTCAATTCTTTGGGGAGCAATGGTGCAAGCTTAGATCCCGAAGCACTGCCCACCTTCAATTCTGGGTACTATGGGGACCCAAAACCCATGCATTTTGTATGCCGCCTGTGGCGAATATTCCAAATATTCAGCTCATACAAAGACGTGTACTAAGCCATCACCATTATGACGTTCAATGGGAGTGATGGGAAAATAGATACAGCACCTCCAGGCATCTCTTCAGATTCCCGCAACTCTCGTGTATTTTTGCAAATGCTCACGAGTTTTGCATTGGCTCTTGGGGTGACGGAGCTCAGAGAACATAAGCTTCATTCTACTTCAGTAACAACAATCACGCACCTTGACGTGCAAAATACATGCGCCCAGTCTAGGATGTCAGCAGAAACATCGTGTATGAGGAGCCAGCTGTGACCACCTCAATATAATACTGCGCCGAACTAAAACAGCTTCGACCCCACCACAAACACCATCTCAGGGAATATAGCCAACGTACATTTTGGACAGTACAGCCAATGTCCTATTTGGCAACATCATTCCAGACGTCGCAACTTCAGACTCTTCAGTCCACCCAGTCCAGTCAGATTTGTTAGGTAACTCAATCAAGTCAGTTCTCTTACTCACTGCTCTTCGCTCAGTCAAGTCAGTTCTACTCCCTGCTCTTCGCTCAATCAAGCCAGTCCCAGTCCAGCCCTCACCCCATATCTCTTCCCATCTCCCCGACCAGAGCACGCCCCACGCACACTCAAATCAAACCCAAGGCCTTGGCATGGTGGACGGCATGTTCCTCCGCAAAAGAACTCACGAAAAAGTACAGGTGGTCGTAGCCCTCGACGATCCTCAAGTCAACCTTGCCTCGGTAGCTGGAATCCTCAGCCGCCTTGACGAGGTTCTCCGGCTGCAAGGTGCCCTCCTCGGCCCAGAACTCGTCCTGCGCCCCCTGATGGATCAAGATGTCCGGCTGGTGCTCGTGCGTGTACTCTTGGATCAAGTACACCGGGTCGTACTGCCGCCACAGCGTCGTGTCCCTGCCCAAATACGCCTCGAAGTTCTTGGTGCCCAAAGGAGCGTTCAGTGGGTTGGACAACGGCGCAAACGCACTCACGCTCCGGTACTTGCCCGGGTTTTTTAGGAAGCCGGAAATGGCACCGCCGCCGCCCATCGAGTGGCCCGTGAGCGAGATCCGCGCCATGTCTAGCTGCGGGAAACGGCTGGCCAATTTGTCCAAGAGCTCTTCGTGCACGTACGAAAACATGTTGTAGTGCCTTGCCCACGGCTGCTGCGTGGCGTTCAAGTAGTGGCCCGAGCCGGAGCCGAGATCGTGCTCGTCGTCCTCGCCGGGTATGCCCGTGTTGCGGGGCGACGTGTCTGGAAACACAAGGGCAAAGCCGAACTTGGCGGCGAAATACGCCAAGAACGACTTTTCCGTGGCATTGTCGGGCGTGCACGTCAAGCCCGACAAGTACAACAAAACAGGCACGCGGCGCGGCTCCGGGCCGGGGATATAGACGTTGACCTCCATTTTGCAGTTGGTGGCCGCCGAGTCATGGGACAACTTGTATAGCTTGCCACCAAACTGGCCGATTTCGGCGTTAGTAGTGAACGACATACTGCGGGCGGCTAGGTGGGATGGCCGTGTTTGTGGTTTCTGGTTGGTAGATACTCGTTAGGAAAAGCAAACGAACGGGGCGGGGGAGAAAAAGAGGGGTACGTAATATTTTGCAACTATGCGAAATAAGCTGGTGGCGAGAAAGCGCGGGGAGCTGGCGCAGCAATCCAGTGAGACATGCGGTGACTTGGCGGGGGTTAGGGTTTTTTGCTGGGGACATGGGTTTGGACGAGGATCTGGTTTATTGGGTTGGTTTATTGGGTTGGCTTATTGGGTTGGCTTATTGGGTTGGCTTATTGGGTTGGCTTATTGGGTTGGCTTATTGGGTTGGCTTATTGGGTTGGCTTATTGGGTTGGCTTATTGGGTTGGCTTATTGGGTTGGTTTATTGGGTTGGTTTATTGGGTTTGTTTATTGGGTTCAGGTTTGGTGGTTCGGGGCTATGGATATGGGGCTGGGTTGTTAATTCATATATTGTGTTTCGATTAATTAGTTAAGATGCACGGATTGGGTCGGGTTGTTTGCTCTCATTGGTTCAGGTTCATCAGTCCAGTGCCATGGCTTTGGGAGTGTGATTGGGATACTGGATGTTGCTCGTGAGTTGGATGTCATATATTGTGTTTCGAATGATTAGTTCAGGCTCGTGAATTCGGTGTAGTAGTTTACTTTAGTTTGCTTGCTTTGAACAGTTCATGGTGATCAGCTCAGGGGCATGGGGTTTTAGTGTGGGGTTTAGCTTTGATTCCTTAATTTTGGTTTTGGTTTCCTGTTTTATTTCTTAGTTAGGTTCCTTAGTTTGGTTTCTAGGTTTGGTTTCTTGTTTGGTTTCTCAGTTAGGTTCCTTAGTTTGGTTTCTAGGTTTGGTTTCTTGTTTGGTTTCTCAGTTTGGTTTCTTAGTTCGGTTTCTTAGTTCGGTTTCTTAGTTTGGTTTCTTAATTTTGCGTTCGGCTTCTTAGTTCAGTTTATCAGCATGTTGTATTAATTTCGCATTTAAGTTCGGTTTCCCAGTTCGGGTCTCTGTGCTTGGTTGCGGAGTGGGCTATGGACTTGCTCTATGGACCAACAGGTTTGATTTGGAAGCTGAAAATGGATGTAGACGATTGCTGAAATTAGAACCCAAAACACCGTTTGTGCAGATTGCAGCCGGGTGACTCGTTCTACATAGTGGAAGGTGTGGCTTCTTCGGGGTCGAACACATCTCTATTGAGGAGAAACATTCACTTTTCGTGTCCCAGTGACATCAAAGTAGGGAATGGTTCAAAGAGCCCATTTTGGATGTTCAGTGCATCAACGTTATACTGCGCCCACGATCAGAACGGGAATACCTGGAGATCATCTCAGTTGCAATCAAATTGAGAGTATTTCTTCTTGACAATAGTCCAGTCCTGGATTGTCTGGGTTATGTCACACTGGTATGATACATCCAATTCGGGTTTCTGCACATGCCTAGGAAGGCTCTAGAAAGGAGCGAAGGGTTAAGCCTCAAGCTCCCATGACAACATCACAACAAGTAAACTAGAACGAGCGTATCCCACCAACACGCCATTTCATTTAGATCATGTTCTCCACCTTTGGCCCCAAAAGTCCAGCTGCAGAGCCAACGGTGATCCGGGCTGTCACGTGACACCCCAAAGGTTCTCCAGAAACACTGCCAGACCACTCAACCAGCAATTTTTGGCACCAAATCAAATGGCCTGATGTGAAGTCAACGCTGAGAGGGAGGAAGCTCAACCCAAAGGCCAGTCGCCTCTGAAACAAGCTTTTGAAGCCGCCATTCTCACGCATTCCCCAGACTGCAGTGCCCACCATGTTTCAACTTCAAACACTCCGTAGAACACGATGGATGCAGGTGACCCCGAGAGCTTCCAGAAGATTCTGCCGAGACCTCCGTTTTTCCGCCCGTGCCAGAAATGTCAATTTGCCTGCCGAGCAAGGAAGCACCATTGGCCCTCGCATGGCCAGCGAAAGGGCGAAAAACACGACAAACAAAAGGAAGCAAATGGCAACAGCAGAGTCCGCCACATTTGAGCTTGGAGTATGCACGTCCCCGCGTCGTTGTCACAATATACTCGTGTTTGGCGTTGCCCGTGGGCGTTGCCCGCCAACTCGCCCGGTCACGTGACCGCACCGCTGTTGTGCTCGTTCTCTGCCATATGGAAAATCCAACCTTTCCAACCCCACCGAAACGCCACAAACCCGGGACTCTCGAACCCACGGCTGCAAATGGACGACACCACACGCTCTCTCATCCGCTTCGTGGCCCGCGGCTTTTATGCCCGGCCCTACGTTTTGATCATCGACGCCGTCTTGATCCACCTGGTGCTCTCCGAAGACGATCTCATCTATCTCTTGGGCATCCACCGGAAGGAGTTGCGGTCGCTCTGCAACAAGCTTGTGGACGACAAGCTACTTGCCAACCACATCCAAAAGGAAGAAAACTCACAGCAGCGCTTGACCAACCGCACGTACTACTACATCCACATCACCGAGGCCATAGATTCGGTGAAATGGCGGGTGCACTCCATAGTGTCGGCAATCAAGGACGAGATGTCGCTGTACGGAAACCCACATGGGTACGTGTGCTCGCGGTGCGGCCGCAAGGTGAGCCAGTTGGACGCGATCTCGCTTTTGAGTGACGATAAGTCGTCGTTCATCTGCGACACCTGCGGCGCGGTTTTGATGGAGGACGATTCGCTGCAGCAGGCGTCCATCAAGCAGGAGAATTTGGAGCGGCTCATGGTGCAGGTGGACCCGATCATCGGGTACTTGAAGAAAATCGACAACGCGCACATCGAGGACAACACCTTCGAGACTGCCTTGACGAAGGCCATCCCGGCCCAGTCCAGCTCCACTGCCTCGTACACACTTTCCACGCGCGTGGCGGGAAACTCCAGTCTGCAGATGTCCCAGTCCTTACAGAACGCCGCCTCGAAGGCCAATGCCACGTTGCACGTGTCCATCACCGCCTCCGACGAGAACTACGAGAAGGAGCAGCAGGAGAAGGAGGAGAGGAGGCAGAAGTTGGAGCAGAACGCCTTGCCCTCGTGGCACTCGGCCTCAACGGTGGGCCAGAGCACAGGTTTCGGCGTGCCCGACGACGAAACGGCCGCTGCGGCAGGCCCTGCGCCCACGGAATCCACCGATCCCGCGGTCAAGCACGAGGAGCTGGGAATCAAAACCGAGAGCGACGCGGCGCCGGCGGTTCCTGTGCCAAGCGCCAGCCCACTCACGGAGGCGGAGCGCAAAGACAAAGAGGCGCAGGATGTGCTTGCGGCGTATTATGCCAATTTGGCCGAGAAGGAGGCCCAGGAAGACGACGACGACGAAGAAGACGATGACGACTTCGATGATTTCGAGGACATCTAGGACGGTGAACGCAAGCCGGGGCTAGCGGGCGTGTGAATCTCCACCCTGCCCACGGCGAGGCCGATGAGATGGGAAAGAGAAGGGACATGCGGCTGGGCGAAAGGATAGTCATCTAGACGGGAAACAGGGTCCCTTCATTTGAATTTTCCGTTTGCAGGGGAGAATGGACGCACGAGCGCGAGGCCAATTGTCCAGGTAAACGTGCAAGCTTTGAACAGAGATAGGAGCACCATCAACTGAGAAAGATCAGAAGCATCATCAGATCGAAATGTCACAAGCATCATCAATTTGTGAACTCGAAAACATGAGAATCATCATCAACTTGGGCTCAAAAAGATCAGAATCATCATCAGATCGAAATACCACAAGCATCATCAATTTGTGAGCTCAAAAAGATTGGAAACATGATCAACTTGGGCTCAAAAAATCCAGAGAAGTCATCAATTCGTGGGTTCGAAAAGATGTCAAAAAATCCAGAGAAGTCATCAATTCGTGGGTTCGAAAAGATGTCTTTGACTTGCAGGCCCTCATATAGCGTGATTGCTCTTTCGAATCCTTCTCCGCTGTGAAGACATCATTCGAGCTATTTTCGGAAAGGTTGCAGCGCTCGCCCGGACATTGCCAAGCAGCTTATGAGAAACAGCAGAAGCTCCACGGCCGCACAAAATGACCCACTGATGAGGCCCGGGTCATGCCAAATCAAATAGTGCCAGATCAAAGACCGTCATATCGGATTCTGCATGAGACCCTCGATCTAGCCCCATCGAAGACTCACGTCCCATGCTCGGCCCGAAAGCCGCACGCACAATCGTGCATATTCCGTGCGCGACATGGAGCTGCCTTGAAGAATGGTGGAGTTTTTCGCCCCGGTGCCGGAGTCGACTACTCAATGCCCGAACAAAAGGTATGTGGACATGCAAAATCAATCACATGACATAGATGACCCCAAAATCCGTATCAAGTGACCGGATTAATTCGAGAGTTTCTGGGTCTTATCTCAGAAAATCGTCATGGGCACTCAAGCCAGCCGAGGCTGGCCATGAGTCATCGCTCAAAGCCCCGGCTCTTCTTCGAATTTTTCATACTAATAAATCAAGAAAGCAGACCCATTCAAATCGTTTGTCGCAGGCGGCACTGCGGGCGCCATCGAGGGCGTGATCACATACCCGTTTGAGTTCGCCAAGACCAGATTGCAGTTGGTGGACAAGTCATCGAAGGCATCGAGAAACCCTTTGGTGTTGATCACCAATGTCGCCAAGACCCAGGGCGTGTCGTCGCTCTATGTCGGGTGTCCTGCATTCGTGGTGGGAAACACCGTGAAGGCGCTGGTCCGGTTCCTTGGTTTCGACTCCATGAAGGCCCTTTTGGCCGACCGGGACGGCAAGTTGTCCGGCCCTCGGGGCGTACTTGCAGGACTCGGTGCAGGACTCTTGGAGTCTGTCATTGCCGTGACTCCCTTCGAGGCCATCAAGACGGCGCTCATAGACGACAAGCAGGCTGCCAAACCCAAGTATCAGTCGGGGCTTGTTTCCGGAACAGTGAAGTTAGTGAGAGACATGGGCTTCCGGGGCATGTACGCAGGCGTGGTTCCTGTTTCGTTGAGACAGGCCTCGAACCAGGCCGTGCGTTTGGGCTCGTATAATGCCATCAAGACCATGATCCAGCTGGCCACCAACACCAAGGCCTCGGAGCCTTTATCTTCTGCGGCGACATTTGCCGTGGGGTCTTTTGCGGGCATTGTCACCGTGTACACGACCATGCCCATTGACACGGTGAAAACGAGAATGCAGGCGTTGGGCGCCGACAAGCTCTACTCGTCCACGTTGAACTGTTTTGTGAAAATCTTCAAGGAGGAAGGGTTGTTGACGTTCTGGAAGGGCGCCACGCCCAGATTGGGCCGTTTGGTGTTGAGCGGAGGCATTGTGTTCACGATTTACGAGAAGATGCTCGTGTTGATGGCTTAAGTGCCTGTTGTACATATGGCCAATGCATGCGTGGATTCGTAGAGGAGATACAGTCCTGTTACTATTTTCGAATGTACTATACTCTCCCAGCCCGCACCTGTAATACCCACTGTGGTTAGCTTTTTAAGATTAAGCGAAGCCCCAAGATCAAGCCAAGTCCCGAGATCGAGCCAAGCCCCGAGATTGAGCGAGGCCCCAGATTAAGCGAAGCCCCAGATTAAGCGAAGTCGAAGGATGAAGGGCAGCTGCAAGACGAATTGAAGCCCCAGGACCCACGAAAGCTCGCAGAATTATAAAGCGTCATCACGCTGGGGGCGTGTGCCCCACTTCTTCTGTGGTCGTGTGGACTTCCTCCAGAGCGCGCGGCGCCAAGATCCGCTTCTCTTCCCTCTTGATGAAGTAGAAGTCGACCAAGGACTTTAAAAGAATGAGCGCCCCGAGCGCCATGATGCCATAGGCCGACACAGGCGTCTGGGCCCCACTCTGGGTCTCGTTAGTATCCAGGTGCTGGACAAACCCCAGCAGGTAGTTGTCCACCGCACCGCCCGTAGCGATGGGCAGACTCTTGGATATGTCGAACAGGTTCGGGTCAGAGGGCTCGTAGCGCGTGGGCACCTTGTCCGGGCGCCCGAAGTTGGCCGGGATCACGTTGTACCCATACATGAGAATGGTGATACCAAGGCCCGCCCTGGTCCCCTGTTTTGACGCGTGCGACGTGTGGAGCAAGTAGCACAACATAAAGCCCACCAACTGGAACGCCACCGACACGAGAACGTTCCACACGAAGTTGGCTATGTTGCCCACCGGGAGGCCGTGCACGAACACCTCGTCCTCGTACATCGGGCTGATCATGGTGGCCTCCCAGTACTCGGGCGACGAGTCCGCCGCGGCCTCGTCGTACGTGGGCGGGTGCTGCTCCTGTTCCATGCGGTTTTCCTCCGTGTCCGGCTTGGCCATGAGGTTCCGGAACACACCGTCCGTGCCTTGGCCCACGAACCGCCCCGGCGCGTTCAGCTGGAGCCGCCCGGTGGAGATGCCGTTGTTGAGCCGCTCATATGTCTGCTTGAACGGGAACAAGTAGTTGACCACGTTTTTGAGCCTACTGGCCGCGGAGAGACGGCCCGGCTGCGCGGCGCCTTGGCGCTCTAGATCGGCCGCCGAGGCTCCTTCCGCCTCGGACCCAGACGCCATGTGCGACGATGTGCCCTCGATGGCCACGTGCTGCAGGTGATCTAGCAAGCCGGGCCCGTCATGTGCAAGTGGCTGTAATTCTGGATATGGCTGTGATTCCGGATATGGCTGTAATTCTGGATATGGCTGTGATTCCGGGTTTGGCTGTGATTCCGGATATGGCTGTGATTCCGGATATGGCTGTGATTCCGGATTTGGCTGTGATTCCGGATTTGGCTGTGATTCCGGATTTGGCTGTGATTCCGGATATGGCTGTGATTCCGGATATGGCCGTGACTCCGGGTTTGGCCGTGATTCCGGGTTGGGCTGTGAGTCTGGGGCCTGGCTCAATGTGCCGGCGGCAAGCAGAGAGCTGGCAGGTTCGGCGTCGAAAAACGCCTGGTTTTCGTCCAGAGAACGTGGCAGCAGCAATGTGTGAGCAACAGGAGTGTACCGTCCTTGACTGCTGCTATTTTTCATAGCAAGGGTGAGTTTTGGCAAGAGAAAAAAAAAGATGTCGTGTCTTGTGAGGCTAGGGGCGCAGTACTCCAAGGTGTTTCCTATGGCGGTAGAACAGCGCGCACCCGGGGGAGGCGGGGTGTACGGGTGCGCGGCCTGGCCCTTTCAATATCAGATTTCTCAATTCAAGTATGTACGGTACTTCGGATCCTTAGAATACTACTATTCTCTAAAAACCCTTGAAGAAAAAAGGAAAGGAATAGAAACTCTCCCTGTACGGAAGTTTTTTCCCTTTGCCACGTGAGGGATGGCTACATGGCGGATACCACGTGACAGGCCCTGGGCCCCACTATAAGCGTGGTTTATTAGGACAGTTGTTTTTGGGTTTCGCAAAATTGGCGAGGCGGGAAGTGGTCTCTGGTTCCGTTTCGGCACTATGGATACCAGTGTGTCGTGCATGGCTTTGCTGCACGCTGTGTGTTTTTTGCTGCATTGGCTATCATACACGGCCCACCGCATGGTGTTTGAGCTCTATGGATGGTGTACAACTGGCTAATGCAAAAGCGTAAAGCCTAGTTTCCAGTACAAGATGTATTGTTTTGGGTCTCGGGCCTGGATTAATATTTGGGTGAATGTAGGATGTGATTAATTGTGTTTAAAGTGTTTGCATCCATCAGCTAAAAGCTCAAAGCGTGGGAGTCGAGTCACGAGATCACAGTGGAGAGAAAGGTCTCTGAAGGCTTCTGCAGCGTGAATACTTATAATTGCTTGTTGCGCCTGTTTTTTTGTTGAGGCAGCTTTAGCTCTTTGATGAAATTGCTTTTGGTTCACTTGCAAACATACGCCAGAACCAAGGACAGTGCACTTATCTCGATCATTGTCAAAGGTCCGACATGTATTCAAAATGTCCCACAACGGGCCACGCCAGAAAGCGAATCTCAGTCTCCGAGCTTGTTTGGGATTAGCAGCATGTGTGAACCTCTAAAAATAGAGCACGAGGGATTCACATCTAAAGAGTGTCAGAAAGGACCTCAGGAAATGTTCTCTCATGGCACGGTGTTCACAGTGTCGTAATACCAGCTCAGGCTGCGGTAAACACCACTAAATTGATCGAGCATGCAAATTAAGGTGATTTACGAATAGCGTCGTGATATCGAGTCTTTAAAAATTTGAGCCGACTCAGACTCAACTCGCTTAGGTTCTGGCCCCATGTTTATTCATGTGGTGTTCCACGAATCAGGGCGTGCGAGACGAGTGCGCATGCGCTTTTGAATGGGTGCAAATCACCCTCCGGTTGTTCATCTACTTAATATCGTATATGTGTAAAACACATTTGCAAGTATCGAACTCTAATTCAATACTTCCGTCGTTTTCTACTCTTTTCTGTAGTGAAGATGAACACAATCATCAGCCGCCTGTTTGACCTATACAAGATTGGCGCACTCTCATCACTTGTACTGTGATTGCCACAATACTTTTTTTTTTCCAGAGATTTTCAGCTAAGGCAACGAAAGACACGCTTGGAGGTCAAAAACCCACCCCATGCTGTCGCCAAAATCAGAAGATAAAACTGCTACGATGTCGACTTAGCGAATTTACTCGATATTGACTTGGTGACTTGGTGGCTTGGTGAATTCACACGATGCGCGCGGATCGGGCAGCCCTTTTCGCAGCCGTACTTTGTTAGGCCAGCCGACTGCAAAAAGTCACCTTTCCTATATAAACAGGTGTTCGCCCCACCTTTTGCAAACACGCTTCCATCACTCCATTCTTCACGGACAAACGCTTCATCATGATTGCACAAGTGATTTTTTGCTTCAGACTCATCAATTGCGTTTCGGAAATCGCCGCGCTCTGCCTCACAGGCTATTTTCTTGTCGTGCTCCTTCTTGAACTCTCAGTCCAGGCAGAATCTGCCACCATGGACTTGAACGCTGTTCAAATCGAAGAATACTACTCTGGCCCCTTCGGGGCTGAGCCTGAGATTCAGACTCGCAGTGCAAACATCTATGCTGATTTCATCTCTGTTCATATTGCTGCTGCCTCTGCTGCCTCTGCTGCCCCTCATCCCAAATATTCAAAGGCCACAGAAACGGACTGCTCTTTTGTCTCCTCTCCATCAAGCGACGGTAGCATTTTGGAATTGTCCGATGGGGACACTGGTGCTTCTTCCGTTCTTTCTTTCAACTCAGACTCTAAGCTTGGCTCCTCGGCAGGTTCTTCTATGAAGCCAGCCGTAGTTGTAGACTACATTGAGACTGATGAGATCAAAAGAACGCAAGGAATATTGATCCCGGACAATAATTCTATTTTCAATGGAGAATCTAAGATCTCCAAAGTAGAAACCACCGCTCTTCTGCCTGCCGCTAACCCAGATATTGACATGGAGTCTGGGTGGCAAGTTCAGGGAAGAAAGCGCAAAAATTGCCGCAGGAGGACTGGCACAAAAGTGGGGACAGTTTCGGGGACTTCTGGAAAGAAACTCGCCAGTGGGCCAGAATCTCCTGTCTCCAAATCTTCTCTTTCTAAGAACCCTTTTCTAGTTTTGGCCGACATCGATGAGAACGACTATCAGGAACCACGCCCAAGCAGACCACACAAGAAAGTTCCTGGAAATCTCGAGCTCTCTTCCCTTGAAAACGTGAGTCCTGGTATTTCTGCGGCTATGGATCTGGCTGTGGACAACTACGAGGCTCTGACCAAAAATGCAGTCATCAATTCGATGGATATTGCCTGTGAAACTATTGATGAGAAAGACCTGGGACTCAGCCAGGATTTGCTTGAGGGATCACTCCCAGACGCGGAAGAGGATCCACATATGGGCTCCAAAAAAGTCGGAACTACCGTTGAAATGTCTGATACTTTGGTATCTAATATTACTGATGATGGTTGGAAAGTTCAAGGCAGAAAACGCAGAAATTCCCGGAAAAGACCTGAACGGAGCGTCATTATGGCGACAACAACGGGATCAATCCTGACTGATCAGAAGGGTTCCTTGGGGTCAACCCCATCAATGAAAAATACCTCCTCTAATTTGAATCCTTTCCTGGTGTTGGCTGAAATAAGCGAAGAAGATTTTCAATAAGCCACACCAAGAAGATGTTTATGTCTCGGAAACTGAGACAATTGCTGGCCACTGAATCAATGGACAGCATCGTGCTACTAATTTGTTAGCAACATTCTCGTAGACTGATGATTAACGAAGAAAGAAAGAAACAGGCCGTAACAGGCCGTACTTTCTATCTCTTTCGAAACCAAAAATCAAAAAAAAATCAAAAAAAAAATCAAAAAATCAGAAAAAGATCAAAAAAGAAATCAAACATACATCTGTGGGGTCTTTGCCTCTTCGATGTTTTCTTCATTCAAAAGATATATAGCAATAAATATAACTCTACATTTACATTTCACAGGCAAGTCTTGGTGCTGGATCACAAGCTATACACAGCTTCTCTTATATTCATAAAGGTTGCAAGTGTTGCACCATGCATCAAACTGCAGAAAAACTCTATTGGGAAACNCCTTCTCGCAACAAAATCATCAATATAATCGTG
>NW_017387732.1:1525290-1613481 GCF_001664035.1 Metschnikowia bicuspidata var. bicuspidata NRRL YB-4993 | reverse complement strand
AAAAAATCAGAAAAAGATACAAAAAAGAAATCAAACATACATCTGTGGGGTCTTTGCCTCTTCGATGTTTTCTTCATTCAAAAGATATATAGCAATAAATATAACTCTACATTTACATTTCACAGGCAAGTCTTGGTGCTGGATCACAAGCTATACACAGCTTCTCTTATATTCATAAAGGTTGCAAGTGTTGCACCATGCATCAAACTGCAGAAAAACTCTATTGGAAAACGCCTTCTCGCAACAAAATCATCAATATAATCGTGGCGAATGTTTTTCTTGTAGGTTGTAATGATAGTCTTCCTGTGCATGAGATTCCGTCTTCAAATTGAGCTACGGGGCAAATTTATTGATGAGAAGCATAGATCCTTTGAGTTCAAGTAAAACTTCGTAGCTCAGGGAAACAGCACATGAAAATGCAGAGAACACTTTGACCTTGGTACTTGATTGCTTTTTGTAAGGGAATCTCTCATATTTTGGACTTGAAAGAGCATAATAAGTGAAGCAGAGTTCTCGCCGTCGGCGCCCATTTGAGGTATCGGGTGAACTGTATTTTCTCCTGGAAGTCTGCTTCAATATGTTTTCAACAAATACAATAATTCGAAGCACCTCTGACAAACTCAAGTTGTTCTGAACTACAAAATTTCACATTAATCACACTTGTAAATTCAATTATACCCGCTATCTTCGTGATGTCGTATTACTTTATCACAGGACCAACGCTTCATGAAAACGTTTGAAAACTCAATCGGCCCACTGTCAAATAATTTAAATGTTGGTACTGAATCCAGCTTCTAGATCTGAAAATACCTAAGCACCCCGGCAAATTCAAGTATTAAGTGCAGAGAGCGAATATAACAAATATAGTATTTTGTTTAAACATTGCATCGGTACACATTCAGAGACTTGATTTGAAAAACCCTAGGCAAAAAGACTACTGAAGAACAACAGCTTGCATTGACAATTTCTCTACTTCACTGAAGATTTTCTACCCAAATAAAGTTTTGTGAAAGTACTTTAGGAACCTTGTCTATACATACTCTTGAGCTAATTTCATTCCATGGATTAAGAAGTATATTTGACGCCTTCTTTCAAGCACCACATATGAAAGATAATACACCGAAAAAAATACTGAACCAGCTGCACATATTTCTCTTATCTGGAAAGCTCGCAATGAAAGATTTTCATTCTGTATACCCGCCATTTGTATGTTACGCGGATATCACATCCAAAAAAGATTGCAGCACCACAATTTCGCATATGGTCTCCCACTACACTACTCAGTGTGGCCCTATTCAGCTTAACTAACGTTGATCGGACGGGAAACAGTGCTTTCTGCATGGTATGGCCGCAACCGAAAGATTATTATGAAACAGAGTTCAGTTGTCTCTTAAACTACGAGTAGATCGGTTTATAGATAGTTCGGCCTCAGTGAATAAACCTAGTCTATCTGTCGTATTCTCGATGTCTAAAAATGTCTTGTCCTTCCTCGGGGATGTCTCAGCCTCACGCTCCTTTATAGTTCGGAACCCTTCTATACAGTAGGTGAGGTGTAACCCCTATCAGGAATGTTTAGACTCTTCGTCCTTCGTATTATACAGGATGCCAAGAATCTATAATCTTGTTCATGTCGTATCATAACAAAGATTTACCTGAAGAAACGTCAAGATGTCTCAAAGTAAACTTATTTGGTTTCTGTAGATCTCTTACGCCTAAGAAATTGCGTCATCTCATATTTCAAATCATTTTTGACTTCAATGGTTAGAGCCGTGAATAACGGAAGGAGACGGGCCGAGTTTCGATACTTGGTACGTAGCTGGAAGCTGTTTAAAGGTTTTTTGTTTTTCATAGTTATATAGCTTTGCTCCTTCAACCAGATGAATCTACTAAAACAATGTTGTGCAGCTGAATTTACAACGTTGACAACTTGTGAGAAGAAGTTAACAGCATCGGTCATCTTTTAACAAAGAAGAGATGATGCACGACATCAAACAAAAGGCGTGATTTGAAGGTTGTCACACTCTATGCTTAGAGCCTACATATCTTTGGATTCTAATAGAAATGGTAATAGGTTACAATATTTCAGAGGTTTTGTTCGCAATATTCATCTTGTCTTTTGTTCGAATACGTAGTGGACTCGGGTTCCAATAGACAATCTATGTTTCCTGCATGTTGTTAAGGCCGTGGCTGCTTCGGACCTAAAAAAGTATGACCCCTTTATCTCACTTTGAAAGAACATTTTAGCTCACCTTAGAATCAACTTCCTCTTAATATACCCAATTATTATTGTCGTAAGCAATTCAGACTCTGCGTAGTGTCTTCGTGTTATGCTACACACCAACAGACATAGATGCCGATCCGCGAATCGACAGCCTGATTTCGCAGCCATACTTTGTTAGGCCGCCGACTGCAAAAATGAATTTTCCCATATAAACGACGGTTCGCTCCTTTGTCTCCAAACACTCTTTTAATTCTCCATCTTTCACGAAAAAACGCTTCATCATGATTGCACAAGTGATTTTTTGCTTCCAAATCATCCATTGCGTGTCGGAAATCACCGGGCTCTGCCTTATTGGTTATTTTCTTTTCGTGTTCCTTCTGACGCTTCCAGCTCAGCCTGAGTTTACCATCATGAACTCTGCAACACTCTGTGTTGGTAAAACTGGCCTAGTCCCGAATGAAATTGCGATCTCGCGAGGTGAATCTGAGGAGATAACTGGAAATCTTGACTCTGGTTTCATCTCAGTTGAAAAGACCGCTTCTTCTGTTTCTTCTGCTGCTTCTGCTGGGTTTGCTGTTTCTGCTACCACTGGCTTAAGAATCACAAAAATCAGCAGCTTGTCCATCATTTCACCAGCTAGCGACGATAGCTTTTCTGGATTGTCCGACGGCGACACTGATGTATCTTCTGCAGTTTCCCTTATCCCAGACTGCAAGCTTGCCTCAGCTGATGCTCCTCGGGATTCAGGCCTAGTTGTGGAGACTGACAAGATTTGCCAAGCTCGAATCTGTCGAGTCGGACTCAACTCTCATGACAATGGGAGATTGATGGACACAACTGTAAACGTTGCTCTGCTGCCTATTGCCAACCCAGATGAATCTGGGTGGCAAGTCCAAGGTAGAAAGCGTAGAAACTCTCGTACACGGACCGGGAAAAAGACAGATATGAGGATGCTGATTGGAATGACTTCTTCCGAGAAATGGTTTGCTCTTCGGTCAGAAAACGCTGTTCCCGAATCCGTGCTCTTCAATAACCCTTACCTGGTTTTGGCCGACATCGATGAAGACGACTATCAGGAACCACGCCCAAGCAGAACATATACGAAAGTTCCTGAAAAGCTCGAGCTTTCTTCTCTGGGAAACGTGATTTCTGGTTGCTCTCTGATTATGGTCTTGACTATGGACAGCTACGAGGTGCTGAACCTGAATGTAGTCACTAATATTATGGACAAGGCCCGGGAATCTGATGATGAAAAAGACCTTGGGATCTTCCATGAATCTACTCAGAATTTGACCAAGGACTTGCCCACAGATTTGGGCATGGGTTCAACTCTGGCCTCGAAGCAAGTCGGGACTATCGCTAAAATGCCTGATATTCCTGAAACTGATATTGATGATGATGGTTGGAAGGTTCAGGGCAGAAAACGCAGAAACTGTCGCCAAAGACCTCAGCCAACCGTCTCTGGGGCGGAATCATTAGCAACCCCACCGACTGATTCGAAATGCACTTTGGGGCCAAAGCCAGAAAAGAAATCCCTTTCTTCACAGAATCCTTACCTAGTTTTGGCTGAAATTGACGATGATGAATTCCATGGGTCTCCACCAAGGAGACGGGTATAAGTCCCTCTAGAAATAGGGAATAACATGGTAACAGAGCCCCAGGCCCGCCATTGAGTCAATGGCTCGAACACCGATGGTATTTCCCAAAGAACAATACCCCACTGAAAAAACAAAAACGAAAAAAAAATTGAAAAAAGAAAAGAAAAAAAAAGTATAGCCTCATTAAACAATAAACTTTGTTCACAAACAGACGAGTAAATTTGCCAAAACGCTCCGACGTTTGTAGTGGTGTCGATACCTGGCTCCGGGTGACTGAGGGTGCCGTATAACCAAGGCATCGAGGAACACGGCAGCTGTATTTTCTCTCCTTATACGACGAAGTTGACTTTGGAGCAGAAAAGCAGACGTGATGTTCATTTCCTCAATGATCCTCATCAGCACCCAGATGAAACTCCTGCAATAAACATTACGATGCATTTGTTGAGCTCCATACATGAATAAATATGCTGTCTTCGATTCAGAAAACTGCTCCCAAAAGACCCAAATCTAGAGTTTGGCCTCGGGTCGATCCCACCGGAACGCCTTGTCCATATCTCCTTTCCACATGTGCTTGAACATGGCCTTGACCCTGGCGCCGGCGCTGTTTTCGAGTTTGACCTCGGGGAACTCATTTCTGTGGCTCGCCACAAATTCGGCCCTACGTCCTGCAAAGCTGTAGATGGCATCTACGGTATCCCCTACATTCAGAGCATGCACAAGGTGGTCGCCCCGGAGTTTCACTGTTTCGAGCAAGTGGCTAGAGACAGACTTCTCGATATGCCTGTCCGATTTGGGCGAGTTCCACGCGGCCTGCTCGCCTGTGATAAGCAAGTAGGGAACTTCGAGTAACAGCAAGATGTTCTGGCCAAAACGAACGGAGTACACCGCAGAGAGGTATGCTGCAAGCTGCGCGTCTTTGGTGGCCTTGGTCCTCAACTGCCCGTTTTCCCAATGAAGCTCGTCGCTGGTAAAATCGGCAAGCACGCGCGGATCCATGACCCTATAAAAACTGCCCTTTTGGAAGAAGGCGTCCGCGTCTGCCCTCGACGCAAACTGGTCCCGCAAAACCAGGCCGATCTTTTTCATCCGGGCCACCGCAAGCGGATTGGCGCCTTGGTCGATGAAAATCACCGGCTCTATGGCCACGCACGCATCAAACAAAGTCGGCTCCAAAAAGGAGGCATACGTGGCGTGGAAGCCGCCCATTGAATGGCCCACTACAATATTGCGTGTATACGCAGAGGGAAGAAAGTCGCCCGTGGTCTCGATCTCATGTTTGATCACAGACACCAAATCCTTGGCGCCGTCTCGCCAGTCGTTGGCCCAGGAAATCTTTTCCTTGTTTATGAGTGCCGAATCGCCATGGCCAACCGCATCCACAGAAAGCACACAGCCGACCTTCCAGCCAGTGCAGCTTTTGTTTTTGCCGTACAATTCTTCAATGTGGCGTTTCCACAAACTCTTGTTCATTCCGGTGCCATGGGCAAAAATGAAGTTTACTGTCGTACAGCCTTGGGGCACGGGGTCTGCCGAGGTATACTTGAGATATACGATGTCCAATTTATCAGTCATAGAGACATAGGACCCGGGGCCCCGGGGCCAGTAGGCCTGTGTTTGCTTTTTTTCCAAGTGCACCATCGATTTAAGAAGACACTGCCTATACAAGCCAGAAAGCAGAATCCGGCAGCCAAAGGACTTCAGTGCAAGAACACCCGATGTATTTATGTAGTGTTCGTAAATATATTCCTCGGATATTGTGCATGTTGATGTCGCGCAGAGTGTGGGGTAGACCTCGGCTCGTGAGACCGACAAGCTCGAGATCAAGATGGCTACTTGAACTGGATGTAAAACAGGGAGAAGCTGAATTATCTGTGTGAACTTGATGTTTTTGGGAATCGCTAAAAATTTTACGCTGAAAGCCGTCGTATAAAAATTATAGATAACAGAGGAACTTTGGTAGTTAAAAGTGCGCATTTGAAACTAGAATACCATGGTAAGGACAGCCAGCAAACAAGGTTCGCAAAGAAGCTATGTGAAATTGGAAATGCTGAGGTGTTTAGGAAGTCTGATTCGAGGGAAAACAGGAACTTTTTAAATCTAACAAATCACCTGACTTGATTTTGGAAAATAAACCGGTGCGTGAATCAGTCTGAAAACCCCAGGAACGACATACTCACATATATGGAGGATTGCGTTCCATTTTTTTTTCCTGGCAGCAATAATTTTGTTGCTTGAAGTAGGCAGAAGTTGAGGTAGTGATGACGCCTTGGATGTAATTTCAGTCAAACTGCCTTAAGTGCAGATCTTGGTGGTAGTAGCAAATCTTCAAATGAGATTTTGAAGACTGTGGTGGGAAAAGGTTTAGTGTCAACAGCACATGAACACGGCTTAATCAATCATAGCCTCTAAGCTAAACCTGGTTTAACTCCTGTATCAGCAGAGGGTTGAAGGGAAGGGAATCTTACACAGAAGGCTATTGCAGACACCTGTCATGCTCTATGTTTGCAACAGAATGATGAGAATAGCACTGCCTTCTTTGGAGGTCATCTTCGGGCTCAATGTATACTGATTTTCTTTAAAAGATTGTTTTTTTGAGGGGTAAATAAATCAATAAAACTGGTCTTTCTCGTCGTCATTTTTGGTCCTAGCGCCGCAAGTACTAGGTGAGCCCGGAGGTTGTTCATACTGAGCTATCTCCATTGCGACACCTTAAAATAATTAAAAAAACAGATAGCTTAAGTTTTTTCTTGGAAAATAAGTCATTATTTGCGATTTCTTCGAAGGAGTTGATGAACAAAAGTGGCTTTCATGGAGGAAATCTTTTTATTGTAACAAAGTCATCTGCAACTCAGAGAGGTTAACTTCTTCTAGATTGTGGTGTTGACGCGGCTAGTGAAGTATTGATCAAAAATGCAAAGAATGAGTTTTTTGCCGACATGAGTATATTGAAGTGGCGAGTAATTTGATCTGATCAAACGCCTAGTAAGGAATCTAAACTGCGGGGCAAGCTTCTTTTGAATCTGCTTTACCAGCACTAGCGAATCAATATCACGAGGGAAGAAAAATGGTTTCCACAGAGCCAGGATAAACGAGCTTGTAAAAATAGGTCTTTAACCCTTGATCGTCTTCAATTAGCACTTTCTTGAAATATCGAAATCTTGTCTGCGGTGGTGGAAGATCCTAAACAATAGTGTCGTTTCTTACGGAAAGTATCAGAGTAAGAATTAAGTATCCGGAGAAGACCCTTTTAAATAGAAATCATAAATGATCAAATTCATTGAAACAGAGCTGAAGTTTGTTTTTTCTTCACTTATACTATCCATCCCGAAAATGAGACACCCACATCTGCCCAATAAGCAACAAGAATATATTACTCCAACTCGTGAGGTTCCTTTTCTGCCCTGTTATAATAAAGTGTTCAACTCATTTATACCGACGTGCGGGCTTTGTTCACAAATAACAGAAAATTTTTACTTTCAGGAAAAAAAATCATTCAGCTGACATTTTTATCAAGTAAGTTCAGACGGTATCCAAAAATGCAATTCTAGACCCCCAACTCAATTCCCAAAGAAGTCAAATGGTACGCGGAACCCAGGTTCTATTGTCCTTTTCCAGATACGCCAGTCCAGCACTTTTTTGCACCTTTCAAAATCAGGGTCACTGCCGTCATTACTGAATCATTAAAACAAGTGGACTGGATATGCTTGATAAACAGTGAACCCCGAGTGCTCGGTGGATGTGGGATCCAACAATAAAGCAATAATACTGGATATGACGATATGGCCCTTGTAATTTCGCGACTCGCGTTATTAACCTTGCCACATGCGCTTAGCCTGCCCTTCAAATTTTGGCCAGATTGTAAAATGAATTTCGAGGCTTACTCTGTGCTGATACCTTCTGTTCCACTGAATATCCATGTTTTCCATTTTTTTACACAATATTCCCGTTTTCACGATGTGAAGACATCAATCTACCCGTGTGCAGGAAACACGTGGCTGTCTCAATTAATCCGGGGTGTCACGTGGGTGCGAGGCTCAGGTTGCGGGACGAGCCAAAAATTCGCTGCCAGAGCGACCTTTTCACAGATTCTGGAAATGAAATACCTAAGGCTCTCCTTAACAGTCTGGCTTATAAGTAAAAGAAAGTTCTCGCCTTTCAGCAGAGGCGGGCACGTGTTCGCTAACTGCCAGACAACATTGTTCTGCACAGAACCATCCGTATTTTATGATGTGATAAGACGCGCGCCGCCAAAATGAGCTTTCCGCAACGTCTGGCCTAATACAATAGCCTAATTACCGGGGTGCACGGGGTGGCCCACATGGGCAGCGATAAGCACCATGACTAATTAATTAGTCGACTCAGGCAAGTAGGTATAACAGTACGTACTCTCGCAGATATCTCGTGCCGAAAGTTACATCTATTTCTTGTCACTGACCGTCTTGTCGTGTACGCTTAACTTTGTTCTTGTTAGGAATGAGACTCTCCATAATCTCCAGTTTCTGCACGCTTCTTGGGGCCTTGCCTCTAGCGGCATCGCTCAATATTCTCATATCTTCCACCGACTCGTGGGTGGAAAAAAATGCCCGGTACTTGCACCCGGCTTTAGTTGAGGCGGGCCATACAGTGGTGTTTGTTGGCCCTCTCCACCCCAACCTGGTGAATTCTGCAGGCGGACTTTTCCAGGCGCAAAAACCGGGCCAGAGACGCAAAGCAAGCGAATTGCCCGACTATGAGGATGCGTATTCTGCGGGCGACTTTGGCCATTTGAAAGAGGCCCACCAGAAATACTACACGTACACGCGGAAACTCAACGCTCTTTTGCGGGGCGCCAAGGGGGTGATTCAAAAAAAGGAGTCTGTTGAATTTGACGCCGAGTTTGTAAAGGAAACCTCGGAACTCGTCCGAAACCCCACGTACGGCCAGGACCCGTTGAACCCGGATTTCTGGTATGTCAACGGCTCGCCGCTCGAGGCGTTGCTGGTGGCTTTTGACGTGATTCTCCCCACGCACGTTTCCGGCTTTTCGCCGGATTTGGTGCTTCTAGGGCCAAACGAGGGTCTCCATCTCACGTGCAGCGACTCCCCGGATGTTTCTGGGATTCCCATCACGGATTTGCTCGCACTCAAAGACGAGCTCGAAGCCATGCGGCTTCTTGCCCAGGTCAAGAACCACCGCGTGATTTCCGTGTCCACCGAGGACTCTCACCACATTTACTACGAAGACGAGGGGTTTTTCAACGTGGAGGAAACGTCGTACGACAAGCTGTTCAAGGCCAACTTCGTCACACAGAACATTCAATTCGTGAACCTGCGCTTGATCAGCTTGGTGGACAAAGTGGTGCTGCACATGGAAACTGGCCAGGCGCTCAACGTGAACTTTCCATCCATGAACAAGCGTCTGTCCACGTGCTCCACAAGCCGAGGCGTGGGGCCGCAATTTTCTCAGGTTGCAAGCAGTACGGGTAAACGAAACATGATGGGAAAGATCTTCGCCATTCCGCAACTTTCTCTTGGGGACGATTGCGTGGAGATGGCACAAAAGAATCTTTTCAAAGTCTCCGAGGCTTTGGACGGCGCTGCAGAGCTTTCGGACTTGGAGTTCACTCGCCTTCAGCATTTACTCGCCCCTTCAGACGGCATAACCGTTGGACCAGATGCCAGGCAGAGCGTCTCTGGAAGCGACGAGACCCAAATGCGTGCTTGCAATGCGGACGAATACAAGGCTTTGGAGCTGTGTCAGATTGCGGTTTCCGTGAACGATCTTGCCAGAGGAAGCAGCTTGAGTGAAGAAATACTCGATGTGGTGAGGTATTTATAGTCCGGAACACACCGGCACACGGTCCAAACGGGAAGGACCATCAGGTAGGGAAATAGGGTATATTATACAGCGGATATTAATGTTCACTACGTAGCTGAATGTAGAAAGAGAAAAATCAGGGACGGGTCTAGATGGTAGACAAAGGAACTGCGGTACTCTCGGCTTTTTTGAGATTCAGAGGTTTTTGCCACATGAACAAGCACTGCTCAGAGATCATTTGAAAAGTAGTGACAAAACAGAGCTGGAAAGTGTTTTTCTTATTGTTTACTGGGCTTTCTGAAGAGATAATCTGATTAAAGACTCAGGAGGTTTAGAGATTCAACTAAATTCATGGACTTTACCGGGAAAAGTGGGTGTATGATGGGGTTGGAGTAGAGCAAACAGGCAACTCAGCTGCGTTATGCACAAGGGATTGTGATTCAAGCTTTCCTCAAATGTTTTTGTTAGAATGCTTGTGTTAGAATGGGTCATTTAAAAAATTCTTGACCTATTATACATAGCTCTGAGGGGCCGTTGCCGATGATGCAGAGGCAGTCAAGTCTTGAGCTAACCGTGTTCTGTTAAAACTGATTTTAAGCGACTGCAAAAAAATAACAAGGAGGTAAAAAGTTTAGAAATCTTCCGGGATGACTTGTTTTAGAACATGAACAAATGCGTGCCAATTCAGACAGTCTCGATATTGATCAAAGAATGGCTGGTCAAAATAGCGAAGCATTCGATAGCTATTTAAAGAGTTTATGTTCCCAGTTTTTGGACTTTCTGGGTCCAAAAAGATGGAAGTAGAGAATCACTTTTCGAAGGTCATGGACTCTGAGCTGACTACAATTCGTGGCCTACCCAGAGGAAAAGCACAAGCGATTGTTTGATTATGAAGGGATGAGAATGATAACTCAATATCAAACTACAGAATCTGTGGACGAGGAATTGAACATGATTTGACTCTTAGGCGCCAAGAAACCTTTCTTGTCACTGAATGGGTGTTTTATGACTGCAATAGAATACATGCAGATAAGGAACTGACCGAACATCCACGAGGAAGAGTTGAAGATATCCCAGACACTGTGTTGGCGTCGAAGTGTATCTTCTTGAACAATGATTATTCTGCCATTGTGCAATTGGACCTTCCCTCGAGGAATATTTTGTACTATGGGCTGTTCGTGCGTGAAGTCTCATTCACGATATCGTCTTGAATAAGTCCGTGTTGTTTCACAGATTCGCAGAATAAAAGCCGATTCAAGCTAGAATTAGTGATCCATGTATTTTATCAAAACTATTATGTAAAACCTTGTCATTATCCAAAGAAGGATGAGTGGGAAAGCGATTTTCTCCTTCTGCTGCCCCTCAAGGCCTTTTGGAACGCATCTATTCTCATCCTATCATGTCATCAAATTCAATAATTAATTTCCTGAGTAGCCACTTCAACCAAAAAGGTCAGAGAGGACTAGAGGAGTTTACTTCCGTGTCTTTCCGTGTGTTCGAGAGTTCCACTGTGAGGAGTGTAGAGAGTGGTGGACCAACCAATACAGATCCAAAGTTCTCACCGAGTCTTGTCTGGAGCCAAACCTTCATGTAGACTCACGGGGCTGGCGTTCTTCACTTGTTAAATCATTGTTACAAAATACAAAGCTGTTCTTTCAAATTCAATCACCCAAAGGTGCTATAAAATATAAATCTTTGTTTCTTCAAGAGCACAGAATCAAGGGGACAATATACGGAACAGCTCGAGACTGATATCACAAAGACTATAACTCCGTTTCAAGAACATTTTCGATCTCCAAATACAACTGTTAAAAAGCCGCCTGCCAAGACAAGGCGCCTTATAAACCCACAATGCATAATTCTAGGGCAGCGAGCTTTCTTGAAATACCTGCTCAGTGAAAGCTTTTACTCTAGCGAAAGCGACAGATCTCCCGGAAACTCTTAAAAGTATCCCTTCCTCACAGACGCCGTCCATAAAAGTCCCCATTCAAACATTATATAAGGCAGAATAATTATGGCGGTACGGTTTATCGTCCTTTCATCACATCTTTTTCGGAACTTTTTTCTCCGTCGAATCTTTCCACCAGAAACATCGGCTTTCCAGTGGCATCTTTGCACACAAAAAATCCATAACAACGAATCTGAGGTGAATTTGTTGAAATTCAGCGTGACTCGATGGAATCCAAAAGCTTTAGAATTCTCGTAGCCTATTCGGCTATTGCTCGGTTGCTGTGATCATGTTTTTTTTATTGAGGTCCCCCATGTCATCGGGATATATATAAGCGTTGCCTGCGATCGCACGGTTTTTCATGGTTTGTAGTTCAACTTGTTGATATCAAAGTTTGATACCTTCAATCAGGTTGAGTTGAGCTAGAAACGGGCTTTTCTGCCAGATTAAAAATAAAGGAGACGATATGGGATTTTCTAGCCGTGTGCCACATTGGGGTGGAAAATAGGGCCCTTCGCAGTTGATCATCTATATCTACCTGACTGTTCCGTTATGATCAGTGGTATTAATCAAAGCGCCAGGTACCCTAATCCCATTGTTATGAAATTCTTGTATATATATGAGATGCGCCATCAAATGCTGCTTCAAAGTATGCCATGAAGCCGTCTTAAAACTTGAACTATGTCGTTCCTTTCTGCTGACTTGTATAAGTAATGTCGTGGGGAAGAATTCCGGGGTGTTTTGATTGATCTTTTGGTCTTGCATGACTCCTGCAGAATGATTTTTTGAGCTGTGTTGGAGAGCAGAATAGTCTTTGATCTTTTATATCTGCTGAACTCGACGAGCCTTTTTTATTGAGGATCATCTTGACTAAGGCTTTCAGGAACGCGAGACTTCGAAATGATTTATATCAAAGGACATCGGGCAATGGTATTGACAGCTACTCTTTAATACAATAGAAGGTGCACCCTGAACTTAGGATACAAGTTCGCGATCAGATAAATGCAGTCGTATCAAACTATGAACACGCCAGGCTACTGAATATATCGACACCTCTTTGGAAAATATGACAATTCGAATCGGTTGATCACCACAATATTGAAGCACACTAGAAGACGAGCGAGTCGCAAAAAGTTAGCTCTATAAGTTCTCTCCAACCATGTTAAAGCCATCGGAGGCTTATCCTGGGAATCGAGCAGGTAATATCCTATGCGTAAACAGAAATTTTCCAGGCCGTGATTATAATAAGAGGGTGGGCCGGATTTTGACTTGCGGAGTATTGACGTTGATATGTTCCTATATCATGGCGCAACAATTTCCCGTA
The DNA here is from genome assembly GCF_001664035.1 of Metschnikowia bicuspidata var. bicuspidata NRRL YB-4993. NCBI lineage: Eukaryota > Fungi > Ascomycota > Pichiomycetes > Serinales > Metschnikowiaceae > Metschnikowia > Metschnikowia bicuspidata. The sequence goes on along the minus strand of NW_017387732.1, from coordinate 1,600,594 downwards.
TTACAAGATTGAAAGCTACTACAATATTGAAAATCCACGAGTGATCACGTCCTCACGTCATTTGATTGCCGTATTTATTCAAATACCCAAGTTAGTAATAGTATGAGTAAAATTATTACAATATTTTATACATGTAATCAGTATTATTAGTAAAAAAATATATAGTAATCTTTTAGATATCACAAGTATTATACTTCTAAGTTTACCTTTCCATTGACCCAAAGCCATGAAATACTTATTCAATATCAGATTTCAACCGTTTTCATTAATCGTGCCTATATATATATAATTACAAGAACAAGAACAACCTTCTACGGGATCTCTCTAGGATGAGAGATATGTTGGGGGGAATAGAAAAAAGCAGGAAAATGTCCCTAAAAGAAGTATAGAGCTTAAGAAGCAGGAGCACGATAATTAAGGGGACGAAGCTAACATAAAATTTAGTTCATAAAGATAGGATATATTTAATCAATCAATCAATTTATCTATCTATATATTTATTATAAAAGTTGTGTATTTGACCAATCGAATATCACATATAACCTAGTACTAAAATCTAGGTATAATATAATATAAAAACCTCCGGGGGGAGACAATATAACCGAAAATACAAGAAGTAAACGAGTATCTCAGATTCTTCATTTAGTCCATGTTCTTTTTGTTTTTGTACAATTTTAAACCAACAATAATAGAAATTGTACCTAAAGCAGAACCCTAATATTCAGTTCTATTAACCTTGTCCCAATTCAAATACTACAGATCGAATATTTATATGTATCATATTAAATTTCAGATATAGGTACATCGGATTTAACAAGATAACTCATTGAACTGTTTACCCGCACCGATCAGCCAGTCAATCTCAAGATAGGTAAACTCCACTTCAGACTCCTTCGCCCAAGAAGATGAGTTTTTTTTTTTTTGGTTAGATTCATCTGATTAAAGGGGCAAAACTATATAACTAATATATATAAAAAACCTTTAAACAGCTCCCAGCTACGGGGTATAAATTTCATTCGTGGGATAATTCTTTTTCAGAAAAATACATCATGTTACAGGGTTTTACTGGAGGGAGGTGAAACCCCACCACTCACGAAAAAGAAAAAAATTATTATAGATCGCAACATTAGCTCAGGTAAGGCGGGTGCACCAAAATCGACCATAGAGTAAGTGAATCCTCTCAAAAAGACGTCTGCCCATAGCAAAATCAAGCATAAATAAGCTAATGTCGTCATCCCATAGAATATGATTTCCCAAGAGCCCGTGACCAGAGTTCATTTGGATATTCAGAAAACTGAAAAGGCAGACAAAAAATTAGAAATGACTTTCTTTTGAGATGACGCGGTCCAGATGCTCACACAGAGATGAAGCTCTTGCAGCCAACCTATGGAATCTTTTGCACCTCAGAAAAACCGCGAGCTAGATAAAAAATATATACTGTCTCCCATCACAAGAATCTTGGGCGCCATACAAACTACTCAATACATCTAGCCAGCCCGGTTTTCACCCATGAAAGGCTCTGTGGCCGAGCGGTCTAAGGCGGCAGACTCAAGTTCTGTTATCGTAAGATGCGCGTGTTCGAATCACGCCGGAGTCATTTTTTGCACCAAACCGCCGGCAGATGGAAATGGGCCGATGCCAAGGCGGCGCCATCGCAGCGGCCGAAGTTTTCGTACATACACACGTTTAACACAAAACCTGTCCGATTTTATTTTTACGACAAATCAACAAACGCCTTACAAAAATTCATCGCAACCCAACAAATTTTTGCCTCTATATTTTTCAAACGAGGTTAAAAGTAATTCACTTGTTTAAGCAGTTGCTTTTTTATATTTATATTCATCTCTTTGTTCTGTTTTATTCGTCTCTTAGTTCCAACAAGATCCCTTATAGCATTCAGCCGTTATAAATTTCTTTCCTGATTTGCATGTTTTGAAACAAATTTTCTCCTCTTGAGTCACTGGAGCCAATCTTTTATCTTTAGGCTCTTTTTAATATGTATTGCAATATTTCTGCCTCGTTTTCCGATTCTAATTTTTTTTTTCTTTTATCCACTTTGTCATCTTCTATGGGTTTCTATATATTTAACATAAGTGGATTCATATTACGTTTCATTTAATTTCTTCAATTTAGTCGTAATGTTTATACCCACTATTCTTTTCTTTAGTATCTCGAATTCGTAAGCTATATTATTATTTTTCATTAAATGTTTTAAAATTTATACTAAGCATATTACTTCGTGCTCCTTTACAATATAGCTTAATTTCCTTCAGCATTTTTGTTTAAGTATTCGGACGCATATACTTTGGGTCCTTCTATTTTCATTTTATCTATTATCCCATTTTTGCTATTTTCTGAGCTATCATTTGGAGACCATAAATTAGTATTAAACCTTGCTCTAATTTTTTGTAATCTACATTATCTTTCCTTATGTATAAACCATATTGTATCGCTATAAATTATATATATGTATTTATATTTCTTACACAATTGTACCTAGATCTAGTTAGTGATGAATACCATTTGAGGTTGCATAAATTTGACTTTCACTTTTTCCTTGTATTATTTTGTCGTATAGATATTTATCTAAATTATAAAAGTAAGGTTTATTTGTAGTTATTTGCCTAAGTATATTAAGCTATAGGGTTTGAACAAACTTACTATGCCCCACACCATTTAGAGTTGTTTCTGCCATCATTCTAATAGGACGAGGCTTTCATCGCATTCACAAGAACTGTGTTTATCTTCTGATATTATGTATCTATGTCTTTATCGAATATTTTATCTACATTATTATATTCTGTTCCTTGTGTACGTTCGATATCGAACCCTTCTTTAGCTACTAATAAATTGTGGATATGATATGTATCGTCCCTTCTTTAGACCATTTGCATGTGAATCTTCCATCCATTCATATTGGAACAAAGTCTTCACAATAATCTGGCTTATTGTCTTCTTAGTAAGTTAATTTAATTTTCTAGCTACCACTTTCTTCCAGTCTATATTTGTTACTTTAGATGCAGCCCCATAACAATGTCTCAATAGTTTCATTTGCCCCAGGTTATGATGATACAACATTGGCATAGGATATTTCTTCGTTATATATTCCATTTTCAAAAACTTACATTCTTCTTTTGTAGGCACTACCAGAGAAGCGCTCTTTGGTAAACGACTCTCCATTAATTTCATACTTAATGATGATAGGGTGAATATGTTAGTATTAATATCCGTATTCAAAGCGTATTATACAAGATTCATAGCATATACATTTATGTGGCAATGACCTATGGCGTTTTTTAAATTGTTCCAAATTTGTTATCTTTTTCGTAAGCTAAATATTCTTCTTTTTCGACTATCATTCCAAATTTATTATCTTTGTTTATAGCGAGTATTTTTTAATTATTACTCTGAATGCTTTTGCAGCTTTATTCAAACTGCAAAAGATATGGATCCTTTGATAAGACTTTGTGTTCAACTCTATATCAATTAATTCTGCGTATATTATATTAGTATCTTTAACTATAAACTGAGACGATGTACTTCATTCTTTTAAATACATTTTGAAAGTTGTATCCTGATCCGTACCAAGCCTACATTACTACTACACCTTTTTCCATGATTATTTTGAACACATTTTTCACAAGTTCGTTTATACAATCTTTTCCAGTACTTTCTTTATTGTGTTTCCTTCATAACTCCAACATATCAAGTACGGAACTTGTTTTTTCTTTCAACATCAATTTCTTCTGTTAATAATTCTAAATCCATTAATTCTTCTACTACTCAATTACAGGTATTCTTCTACATGTTTTATATCTATATCCATAGTCTATTTTTTGATTTTTGCTATTATTCCGTCTTATGTTTTAGCAATCTTTTTATATTTTTATAGCCAGGATATTTTTGTCATAATGTGCAACTAAGTCATTCGTTTTTTCTTCAAAATTCTTATTTTCTAATAAAGGCAAATAAACTATAACATCTCTTACTCAGCATTTCTTCTACTATTTTTTTCATAACATTTCTCTTTCAAATACTCATTGTCTAACACAATTCTCTTTTTTATTACTTGCCAAAAATAAGTCAAAATCTTAATTTTCATAACTATATCATCACTTCGTCTACTCCACCAATATTTTATACATTCCCATCTGTTAGCTGACAAAACATACGTGATTCTTCTGATGCAATTAAAACTTTCTTCATCACTTGGGATTCTTTTATCATTTCTTTCTATTCTTTTCCAATGTTGTCTAATACGTTTCCGTCTATTCTAACTTTTTTAGTATAGCTATTAAAAAGCGAAGACCCAATACTTTGTAAAGATTCAGACAGTCATACATTATCTCCTTCTTTACTTTCTTTAGCGTTAAATAACACAGTTCCAGTTTTCTCGTAAGATTCTTGACAAAGCGATTCCATATATCTTTCTCATTTCGGAATAAATAAGATTCATCCTCATCCTCGAAGCTGGGCCCGTTCTTGAAAATGGGCCTGCTTTCGCCCGTTGGTCACTAACAAGAGGATCGGCACGGGCCTCTCCAGCACGCCGGCGCTCATCTTCAAGGGCCGTGGCGGCAGACCGCCCGCTTTCGACATGTGATCCGCCGTGACTGGCCAAGTTTATGGACATGGGCGGCGTCTCGTTCTGTGTGGGGCTTTACTTCAGGTACCCGAGCCAAGGCACGGCGATGCCGAGACACGGGCTTTTGTGCCGGCGTGCTCCCGACATTGGTTTCTCTCCTGACGCTTGGAAATGTGATGGTGGGGTTTGCTCACTTGCGCGTCAACCGGGACTTAACCGGAAAGCTGCCTCCCGTTCCCGGGCTTCTCCCACGACTTGAAACACTTGCTTCTCTTGAAATGGGCCATTTTTTAAGCTCCGGCCGCCCAGCGCGGACATCTAAGAGTTTGTCGTTAACTTGTACATCTTCCCGGGCACGGGAAGCGGCGACAAAGGCTGGAGCATGGGCACTGCCGTTCTGGAGATCCCCGGGTTTTCAGACCTCCCGGCATTTCAGGCCTGAGCACAGCGGAGGCTCGACGGGGGAGTCCACCCAGAGCTATACGGAACCCGACCTGTTTTTGTCGCATGCGGACTCGGAGCACGAGGCCGAAAGCCGGGCGTTCTTGGCCCGGTAAGGTATGTGTGGCCGTGTTTTGGCAGCAAACTTGTTTCCAGCCTTGCTCCCCTTCGTGCCGTCGCCAGCCAAATGGGCACCCGAGGCGCCATCCCGTACTGGTGCTTACTTGCAGGAACAGTCTTTTCTTTCGGCCAAAGACACGTTTTGAGGCTTCAGGGAACGGCCCCGCCTTTGTATGAGGACGACCAGGATAACCGGGACGTCTTCCTGCCGGAATAAGCGACATGCCGAGGGATACCAGAAACGACCATCGGAGATCATAAACGGAGATCATAAACGGAGACCAGAAACGACCATAAACGAACGGTCATAGACCACCAGAAACGGAGACCATAATCGACCATAATCGACCATAATCGACCAGAAACGGAGATCAGAAACGGAGATCAGAAACGACCTGAAAAGACCCGAAAAGACCACAAAGGGAGATCAAAAACGGAGATCAAAAGCGGAGACCAGAAACAGAGAATCATTCATAGCGTGGGCCCAGACGACCAGTCTATTGACGGGCCCAGCGAGACGCGCAACGCCTAAATCTGCCGCATTCTTTTTTTTTTTTTGGCTTCTTTTATCGACCAATTTGAAAAACGCCCGGCCGTCAGATACACGAGGACGGTGGACCGGGAATTTGCTGCCCAGCCCAGCCCAGCCCAGCGGTGCCAGAGCGCCAGCGGCCCTCGGTGCTTTTTATGTGCTGCCCTCGGAACGCCGCGCCTGGCCCTCGGTACTCCACCTTTCGCACCGTCTTCCGATTCTGATCTCGGGGACACAGGTCACCGGCCCCTAGTCAACTATCGGCGAGCAATACTTTAGTCAGCAACTGTCAAGAACTCAGGCGGCAATTGTCAAAAACACATAGCCCGCTTGAAACCACATCTCCAGCTTTGAGAATTTAGCCGCCTTGAAAACATAGGCAGCTTTGAGAATTTAGCCACCTTAAAAACATAGCCAGCTTGAAACCATCAGCAGCTTGAAAACAACTCGTCCAACACATTCAGAAATACCGCTGTCGCCTCGTGTCCGCCGCATTCGCCATGGACTCATATCTTTTGGAGAGCTCGGCCCCCGAGCACGTCATGGCAGACGACTATCAGTTGGCCCTCAAGATCTTCATGAACAAGGACATTGTGCGGTCGTTCGGCATGGTCAGCAAGTTGCAGCCCGCCGCTTTCCGCAACCTCGACCGCGGGCTGATCAGCGAGGAGCTCTTCCTGAAAATCACCACCTTGTACTTGACCGAGGTCGGCCTTTTGTTGGACCCGCAGGTGGTGCCGGAGGCCTCCTTGAACATACAGGACAGGCAGCAGTTGGTGGAGAGCCTCCAGAAACACGTTGTTGTTGACCAGATGGCCCATCTTTACGGCGCCCTTGCAGACGCGCCGCTGAACCTTCTTTTCCACATCTTCTTGCTCTATTACACGAGCCGAGACGCTCTCCAGGCCGGAACAGACGGCTCCGTGCTCCAGCAGTTCAGTGACACGTACCACGCGCTAGAATTCCAGGGCCGCCAGGAAGACCGCTTCTTGAAGCGCTGGTTCGACATGTATGTGCTCAATGTCTTGCCGGACGCAGGCGACTTTGCCACTGCCTTTGCCATTGCGGAGTCCAACACAGTGTTCGGCGGCGCGCTGGCCGTGGCGAAGTTGAAGGAGGTGCAGCGGCTGAAAACACAGCAGGAGCAGGCCAGGAAGAAAGCGCAGAAAGAGCTCCATGCACGCGAGGCTCGGGCCCGGGCCGCGGAACAGGAGCAGGAGCGCATCGATGCTCGTGAGAGAAGCTTGAAGTACCGAAGCATGCAGCAGATCCGGGCGGAGCAGCAATCACAGGAGCCGCCATCATCGGCGGGAGGCCCCGGCGACGCGCCGGCGGCGGCCCTTACACTCCAGCGTATACGGGAGCGTCTTCGGTGCTACTACGTGCTTTCGAAAAACGGCGTGAAGACGCACTCGCCGGTGCTTCTTGCGGTGGTGGTTCTCCTGCTTATCTGCGGGCTGCTTTTGCGCCGCCGCAAGATTAATTTCAGGCAGCGGGTGAAGGAGACTTTGCGGATGGCGTTCAAGGTCACGTATCTCTGAGGATGGTGGGGGCTGGGAGCGTGGGGTTGAGGGGTGTGGTTTCTCATGGCGCGGGGCCCAGTGGTATTTCAAGTTCAGTGGTGCCTCATGGCGCGGAGCTCAGTGGGTTTTCATGCCATGAAGTTCAGTGACTGGTGCTTGGCAAACAGGTGGCCAATTTCTCTTGATCCTAGAGATCGCGTCTAGTGCTTCCCGCGTTGGTATTGCCTATGTCCATGCTTCGAGCACCTGCAAAGTCCTGTTTGGAAAAGACATCTGATGACATGTGCATGAGCAGTGAGGGTGTTCAATAGCGTGGGTCATAATACAACTGATTCGGAGCTTTGAAAGCGTGCGTTCCGCCGCAGGACACCGATGGCCGTGCATAAATCTTGCCTTTCTCACACCGAGGATTCTTGGGTTGCTCACTGCCCCTCGTACCCAGAGAGCAGAGTTCACGTCTGGTAGGAAACCACGGACAAGTCTGATCTATACCTCGCCAGATTAACCAAGAGAGTAACAGATCCATGCCCTGTATCCTGAGACGATGCGCCACGGCGCATGTTTCTTGATATGCTTCTTATGCGAGCGGGCCTGTGTTTTGTCGGAATTGTCTTTTCTTTGTCTGGCGGGGGGTTTTGCTGTGCTCGCTCGGAAAGAGCTGGTCCTGTTCTTTTTCTCGCGGCGTCTTGATTCTAGGGACATTCCGCTCGTGATGACTGGTTTGAATCTCGCATACAGACACTCGAAGACTCACGCACGGAGAGTCAGCTACCTTCCGGCAATGTGCGAGAAATGCGGACCTTCCGTACAACCATGGGACCCGGCAACGTGCCGAAAAAATGCGATGTTCGTCCATGACACGGGGGAACAAACAGTCCCATTCCATGGAGTTTTCATTGCGGACGTCGTGCGTATCAAACACTTTCAGAGACGCGTGGTTCGCCGTTTTCAAGAAAACTACTTAAGCACAGCGCATGATGGCCGGTCTTTTTCATGCATCGCAAAATGAACAAGAGGGGCATGATGGGCCAGGCTTCCAATACATCCCAAGATGAAGCGGGCTCTTTTATACATGGCAAGTTGATCAAGAGACACGAAGAAGCCGGCTTTCCACACATCACAGGATGAGCAAGGGAGACCCGCTGAAGCAGATTTCCGATACATCACAAGATGAAGCCGGTTCATCGCGTGACGAACAAGAAAGACACGATGAGCCCGGTTTCTGAACATATTGGATGTATCAATAAGTCACAGGCGGAAGCCGGCTTAGCAATACATATGATGATGAAGCATGCTTTTCAATACATCACAGATGAAGCACGCTCTCCATCACAAGATGATCAACGGAGACACGATGAAGCCGCTCTCCATACATCGCCAAATGAAGCCGGCGTTACAACACACCAGCGAATGCCGCGCCCCGCCCGCCGCGGCCGTCACAAGAAAAGCGGGACCTCGGGCAGGTCGGCATCACGCGGCGCTTGTTTCTTCGCCGGCGGCTCCCCCGTGGCCAGGGGGCGCCTGAACGCCTGGTACGAGAACGGCGCGGTGTCCAACCAGGCCGCCGGATACGCGGGCTCGTCCGTCCCAACGCCCGTCCCGCCACCCGTCGCGCCACCCGTCCCGGCGCCGTACTCGCGCACCTCCTGGTACACACGGTCGTCGAACAAGCCCGCAATGTCCACGTGCACGTCGTGCGCCGTGCCGCCCGGCGCCGTCTTCTCGAGCATGTGGAACGCCACCAACGTGCCCGGGTAGCTCGGCGCCGCCGCGTGCTTGCAGAGGAGCTGCACGCACAACACGCCGGCCGCGTCGCCCATGAGCTTGCACTTGGACGAGAGCCTCACCGCCCGGAAGATCCGCAGGAACGACGCGAAGCCAAGCGTGCACACCACGGGCCCCGGCGCCGCGCCCGGCCCGTGGACTTCGGCCTTCTGGAGCACGGCCCGAGCCCGCGGGTACACGAGCTTCAGGACACCGATGGCGCCGCGCAGCACGAAGTCCACCAGGCCCGCGCCGCCGCCCTTGTCGCCGCCCTTGTCGCCGCCCGCGCCGCCCACGTACACCAGGAGGTCCTCCGTGCCGAGGCTGTGGAGGTCCAGGAGCAACACCGCGAGGATGTCGCTCTGGAGAATGGCCTCGAAGCGCAACGCCGCGTGGTCGAGCGCAAGCGCGGCGCCGGCATCGCCGTGCGGCAGCCACACGTCCAAGACGAACGTGGCAAACTCGATCTGCTCGCTCATGAGCCGGTCCTCGAACTCCACCACGAGCGCGTGCCCGGCGCCGCGGTACTTGAGGTGGCACCACACCGGGTCCGGGCCCGGCGCCGCGTCCGGGAGCGGCGGGCCGCCCTTGGCCCGCGGCAGGCCCGTGGCCGCGGCGGCGGCAAACGCGCTGCTGACCATTTGCACGTTGATGCCCAACTGCACGGCGGCGCCGGCGCACCGGAACACCAGGAAGAGCGACGCGTCCACCGCCGCCTGCACGCTCAACACGTGGTTGTACTCGGCGAAGAAGGTCACGCCGTCCGGCGACACCACCATCAACGCGTACGGGTGGATGGCGGCTACCAGCGCCAACACGTCGGCCACGTGCGCCACGTGGGTCGTGGCTGCGGCGAACAGAAGCCCGGGCGACGCGTCGGCGGGGCCGTGCGGGCCGGGGTTATCGGCGGGCGACGAGGGAAGAAAAAGCGGCGAGGCCATGGGTTTGTGGGGGCTGTTCGGGGCGGGTTTGTGGTGCCTCTGGCGACGTGTTGGGGGAGTGCAGGGCGGGTTGGGGGTATCTCCGGTGAGGTTTTAGGGGTCTTTGGAGCGGGTTATGGTGCCTCTGGCGGGTTTTGGGGTGCCTCTGGCGGGTTTTGGGGTGCCTCTGGCGGGTTTTGGGGTGCCTCTGGCGGGTTTTGGGGTGCCTCTGGCGGGTTTTTGGGGTGCCTAGAGGGTGTCTCTATGTGGTTTGGGGCGACTTTGGGTGCCATTGATGGGGCTATTGATGGTGCGCGCGGCGGACTCATAACCGGGGAAGCTGTTTCGCGGGTCGGGTTCCGGCAACATATTGGTGGATGGTATTGGAAATTGCTCTGGAGGGTTGCCTATGCAAGAAGATAAGGATAGAGATGGCCCGGTGGATGTTCTCTTTTTAATTGAAGAAGAAAGATGAGGATAGAGATGGCCCGGCGGATGTCCTCTTTTTAATTGAAGCAGGAAGATGAGGATAGAGATGGCCCGGCGGATGTCCTCTTTTTAATTGAAGCAGGAAGATCAGAACAGAGACGGCCCGGCGGATGTCCTCTTTTCAAATTGAAGCTCGGAAGCTACCAATATGCTCATTTTCTGACTAGAGCATGGCAATGTGAGGGCACGAGATTACCACGTACCCAACCCCCACTTGGATCACAAATGCACGTATCCATTCATTGGCCTGGTCATTTATCACAACTCCACTGTTCCAACCACATCACATGCAGATTGCATGGTGATGTTCGCTCATAGCTCACACGAACAAACGTGACCAAATAGGTTGGTAGCTGTTCGGGCCATGGGATGTTCTACTATTAAACTGGCTTCTCCAGAACTCTAGGAGCTCTGTTCCGCCGGTATATACCTATCTAGAAGTCACGTTAGAAAAACCATATAACTCGAGAGTCCTTCGATGAGTTGTTCCGAATGACTTCTGTCGGAACTCACCTCAGGGAGTGCACATAGGTGTGTATGCGCTTACAAGGACCCTCAGTGTCGGATACCAGGGCCTACAGCACCAATTCCAGCCAGTGAGTTTGTTACAGACTTGGAGGCACAGAGCAATCACTTCGAATCCAATACAATAGTTCATCTTTCTGAAGGCTCTGAAAGAAAAGATAGTCCTGCAGATAAAACTGCCATGAAAACAGAGAAACGTGATTCTTTTAGTATGAAATTGAGATCGACAGACTTCTTTAGTATCATCTAAATCAATGGGTGTAATCCGAAGACATGCGAGTGTTTGGCCGGAATATGAATGCCGCTTCCTTATATTCCCGAAACTAGAAGTTTTCTTGGACACATCTGATCAAAGCAGCAAAATATACATATAAAATGTAAAACATTTAAACAGCTCCCAGATCGGCCCAATTTTCAAAACTCGCACAGCTCCTTTTGTCACCCACAGCCTGAACGGGTACCCGTTACCCTTGAAGTATTGAATATTACGCCATCGGTTCCTGGTACGTCTCTTGTAGTAGTTAATTTAACTCAGATGGTTGAAGCGGACTCAAGGAGCTCACTCGTGATACCAATTTAATTGCGCTAAGTTCTGCAAAGAGTTGTCGGAGCCATTTTTCGTTCCAACTCATTGGCTTGGCAGATTTTTAGTAATTGTTTTCAAAGAACATCATATAATAGAGTGTCCCTGAAGGGATGCTCCGTTACGTAAGAAAACCATAAAAAGAAAATCCCCATAATAGATCGCAACATTGGCCCGGATGAAATGGCGCGAGCACCCCAAAGAAAATGAGACTTCTGCGCATAACCATTGTCAACCACTTGAATGACATTGACTGATTTTCATTTTCTGTAGGATATGTTTTCCTGAGGACCGTGTCCTTAGTTCATTTGACAACGCGGCAAGACGTACATTTGTCTTTGGTCCCTCAGCAAATAAACCCCGCGAACGACCTTAACAAGCCAATTAAGGTTTCTTAGATTGTCAAAAGAAGAATTTGAAGGAGCTGTTTCAAGTGCATTGGGGCTTGAAAGCAAATTTTTGCCGCCCGCCAAAAGTGCACAATCACACACCCTTGGGTTAGCTTCTGATCGCCATACCAGCTTTTCAAAGACAACCTGCATTCGGATCTTGACTCCTCAACTTCATTCTCATGAAAGGGCACATATGAGCCGTGGCTGAATAGATGGACAGCGGTGAGATCGTACCAACCATTCTTGTTTGTATAATTCTTTCCAAAACTTTCGCCAGGGCACGATCGCCAGTTTTTTTTTGGTAGATTCATGGCCCGCCTCTTCCGTTAGTTACAACTTTAAACATAAAGAAATTATTTGACGTATAAGAGGATGCAATTTTTAAGGTTTAAAAGATCCACAGAAACAAAATGTGGTTACTTTAGACTACTTGAATGTTCTTCAACGTATACTGTCGGTTGCGGCCATACCATGCAGAAAGCACTGTTTCCCGTCCGATCAACGTTAGTTAAGCTGCATAGGGCCACACTGAGTAGTGTAGTGGGAGACCATATGCGAAATTGTGGTGCTGCAATCTTTTTTGGACGTGATAACTGCCTAGTATACAAATGGCAAATTCACAAAGTGAGAACGTTTCATGGCCAGCATTTCAAAGATAAGGAGTGTGTACAGTTGGTTTAGTTATTTTTATCGGGGTATTCATGTTTCATATGTGGTGGTGAAAAGAAGTCATGCAATTTACTTCTTATTCCATGGAAAAAAAAATTTGATTGCGAAGGAACGGCTGTATTTTTGCTGTAGGTGTATGTTTGAGAGAAATTCAAATGGTCTTAGTTTCCTACTGATATGCGCCTAGTGTTATCTTCCTTCTGTTAAACCAATCTAGGGGAATAAATGTGGCTCGAGAGTATGTGTCTACGTACTTCCAAGCCCTCAAAAATTGAGCTAACTTCTGATATTCTATCAAAAGACTTCATTCGGGTAGAATATATCCAGTGAGGTGGGAATTCGAATCAGGAGATTCTAATTGTAACTTTTTGGTTGATGTATAAATTAAAGACTGCATTTGATGTACTCTCTCTTTGCACTAAATACTTGAATTTGCCGGTGCTTAGGTTTTTTCTAAGAGCTTGATTCAGAACTAATATTCAAATGATTTGACTGTATGCCGATTGAATTTCAAAACACTCTAATGAAGCGTTGACCCTTTGATAAAGTGACCCACCAGTACGATATCACGAAGATGGCGGGCATAATTCGATGTTCAAGAGTGCCAAATGTGAGGATCCAAATTTGAGGGTCTTTAGTCAATAAAAAACTCAGGTTCAATGAGAGGTTTTTCGGAAACTGGAATTATTGTATCGTTGAAAGCAATTAAACTCAGGCTGGCCGCCAGGAGGAACTGCAGCTCATCCATAACCTTGTGTAAATAAAGGCACTCATGGCGACTATTAATTTCGATTTGGTCAATCATTTCTCTGCATTTCAGGCGCTGTATCCCTGAGCTACGAATTTTTACCTGATTTCAAAAGTTCTAAGCTCATCAATAAATCTGCCCCATAAATCAAATCGAAGATGAAATTGTATACACAGAATGACTATCAAGACAACATGAAAGAAAAGCCTCCACCACGGAAATAGTATGCAGCAACACTTGCAACATTCATGAATATAAGAAAAGCTCCGTATTGCTCGTGATCCAGCTTGAAGACATACTAGTGAATTGTAAATGTAGAGTTCTGTTTATTCCTATATATCTTATGAGTGGAGAAAACATCGAAGAGGGCGAAGACCACACCGATGTATTTTTTAATTTTTTTTTAATTTTTTTAATTTTTTAATTTTTTTTTTTTTTTGATTTTTTTTTTCAAAACAAATAGAAATTACGGCCTGTTCCAACCGTTAATCATCAGTCTACGAGAATGTTGCTAACGAATTAGTAACACGGTGCTGTCCATTGATCCAGTGGCCAGCAATTGCCTCAGGTTTTGAGACATAAGTATTTTCTTGGTGTGGCTTGTTGAAAATCTTCTTCGCTCATTTCAGCCAACACCAGGAAAGGATTCAAATTAGAGGAGGGCTGGTTCATTGATGCGGTTGATCCCAAGGAACTCTTTTGATCAGTCAGGATTGATCCCGTTGTTGTCACCATAATGAGGCTTGGCTCAGGCCTTTTCCGAGAATTCCTGCGCGTTCTGCCTTGAGTTTTCCAGCCGTGATCAGAAATATCAGATACAAGAATATCAGACATTCCAACGGTAGTTCCGACTTGTTGGGAGCCCATTTTTTCTCCCGCGTTTTGGGGAGATTCTTGGGGCGAATTCTGAGTGTATTCTTGGCTGAGTCCCAGGTCTTTCTCATCAATAGATTCACAAGCCATGTCCATGATATTGCAGGCTACATTCAGGTTAAGCACCTCGTCGTTTCTCGTAGTCAAGTCCATGGCCAGAGAGCTGTCAGGAATCACGATTTCAAGAGAAGAGAGCTCGAGCTTTCCAGGAACTTTCTTGTATTGTCTGCTTGGGAGTGGTTCCTGATAGTCACTCTCATCGATGTCAGCCAAAACCAGAAAAGGATTATTAGAAAAAGGGGAGCCAGCTACAGCGGATTCTGGTTCACTGGCTAGTTTCTTTTCGGAAACAGTTGCCTTAGTCCCAGAAACTGTATTCACTTTTGTGCCGGTTCTTTTGCGAGAATTTCTGCGCTTTCTACCCTGAACTTGCCACCCAGACTCCATGTCAATATCTGGGTTAGCGGCAGGCAGCAGAGCGATGGTTTCCACTTTGGAGATTTCAAGTTCCCCATTGAAAATAGAATTGTTGTCCGGGAACAAGTTTCCTTGCGTTCTTTTGATCTCATCATTCTCAGTGCAGTCTACAACTACGGCTGGCTTCATAGAAGAACCAGCCGAGGAGCCAAGCTTAGAGTCTGAGTTGAAAGAAAGAACGGAAGAAGCACCAGTGTCTCCGTCGGACAATTCCAAAAAGCTACCGTCGCTTGATGGAGAGAAGGCAGTGGAGGAGTCTGTTTCTGTGGCCTTTGAATATCTGGGATGAAAGGGAGCAGAGGCAGCAGCAATTTGAACAGAGATGAAATCAGAGGTAGTGTTTCCACTGCGAGTCTGAATCTCAGGCTCAGCCCCGAAGGGGCCAGAGTAGTATTCTTCGATTTGAACAGCGTTCAAGTCCATGGTGGCAGATTCTGCCTGGACTGAGAGTTCAAGAAGGAGCACGACAAGAAAATAGCCTGTGAGGCAGAGCGCGGCGATTTCCGAAACGCAATTGATGAGTCTGAAGCAAAAAATCACTTGTGCAATCATGATGAAGCGTGTCGTCGTGAAAGATGGAGAAGTAAATGAGTGTTTGGAAACAAAGAAGGGAACCCTCGCTTATATGGGAAAAATATTTTTGCAGTCGGCGGCCTAACAAAGTATGGCTGCGAAATCAGGCTATCGATTCGCGGATCGACACCTATGTCTGTCGGTGTGTAGCATATCATGGAGATATAAGACATGATCAGAAATATTTACAATGAAAAAGAATGTGTCAGGTGAATAAGAAAGAACATTTCAAGACAAACCAAAATTCTTCTCGAAAGTGGGATAAATGAACTAAACATTTTGAGGTCCGAAGCAGCCACCACTTCAGCAGCATGCAGGAAGCCCAGATTGTCTATTGAAGCCTGAGTCCACCACGTACTCGAACAAAAGACGAGATGAATATTGCGAACAAATCCAATTATTGTGATTTATGATCTTTTCTTTTGAAGTTGGAGAAGCATGTAGGCGTTAGGCATAGAGTGCGACATTTTTCAAGAATCATGCTTCTTGTTTGATGCCGTGCATCATCTCTTCTTTGTTGACGAGATGACGAATGCTGTCAACTTCTTCTAACAAGTGATCACCGTCGTGAAATCAGCTATTCAAGAAATCAATATTGTTACTTGTTGTTGTTTGTTGTCCCCGGCAGTCGAACCATCTCCAACTTGTCAAACTTGATCACCCCGTTCGGTCTGTTGATTTTGGCGGAAATCATTTTTTTATTGACCATCTCACTGACATCGGTCTCCGCATCTCTCTCACTCACATTCAAAAAAAAAAAACGCCAATATCTGTAATTGCATAAGCAGATAGAACTTGTTGATGAAACTCAAATTGTGCTCTATGAGACAATCTTGCCTCAAATTTTAACTCTTGTCATTAGTGTTTGAATATTTTACAGTTGTTGTGGCGATGGATAAGGAAGGCGGCTGTCTGTGATGCCTCCATTGCTGTGGATTTGGTGTGTGCAAAGATGGCATTGGAAATCCAATGCTTCTCTTAGGGTCCTGCGGGACACATATGATCCGTGATTGAAAATGGACTAAAGATCGTATAGCTTCAACTACTCTTTATTCTATAGGCTTTCTAAGAGTGTTTCCACCCTTTATTCTGACGGACCGCGGGAAATGAGCTAATGATGTTTCGTTTTCAATTAGTATATAGAGAGGCCTTGCATACTATGTAATGTTTTGTTTAGTGTTAAGAGTAGTCATAATTATGTTGTACTGTTTCAACTTCGTGCTTTTCAGGCTGATTTCCCCTGCTGACTCCAGGTTTCATTCTGAAAAAATGGTCAGGACACTGGAGCTTGTATTCTCTCAGGTGGGATCTCGATGTGCCGATGGGACACTAAGCAAAATGCCCATAGCAATAGGGGCTCTACGTAGACATTTCAAGACTGCCGGTGTGGTCTGAAAGAGACCCATTTTGCAGCCAAGGTCTTAAATGTGCACTCTACAGAAATGTTTAATCCGTGTCCCTCTATTAAAAAATATTGTACGTCGACGCCTTCACTTGCAACGGGAGATTTGATGTCCGTCACTTACTGCTAGCTATTCAAGAACCAATTTTGCTAGACCAGCGCCGGTCAAGACGGCAATACAAATACGAACACATTCCTTGTCTTGGAATCATCGAGTTTGTCTTTGTGGTTTAATCTCCAGTTGTAGCTTCCCTTCACTATCTGACCCGTTCTTGCACAGAGATGTAATATTTCAAAACGTCCAATAGGGGTCAATGGGTATCGGGTCCCAGTCGTCAAGGGTCTAGTGATGAATCCGTCTTTTTGCCAAAATCCTCTGCACAGACTCACAGTCCAGACCATTATCCAGAACGTTTTGTACTTCATGTCATGTGGTATTAATTACCAAGAAACGGGCGATTTTTGTCTGAATAGAGATATGCTACAGCGTAGCTGTAAGACCACGCTTGTTTTCGGGTCAAATCATGCTCCCCGTTGCTTAGGAGTGGTATAAACCAGTGAAACACCGGAGAAAAAGTCTACTAGCTTTGATGTATTTGTTTTGCTTTCTTTGGAAAATTATAGCTCCATGTTGGTTTGGTCTGCAAATATTCCCACACGTCTATATTTGCCAAGGTTGAGGCAGGAAGTCCACAATGAGCATGCAACAAATTTTCCTGACCTGGAGGAGTCTTATTCCCATAGTAGAAAAAAAAACACTCACCCAATCATGCCTTGTTGTGACTCCAGAATAAAAGGCCCGCTTCGTGCAGACATCGACCTGGTCCCTGCTATCAGCCAAGTCTTACGGAGCCTTAAAAAAAACTTCACAGCTTTTGGCCTGTGAAAAGGCGTTCTTTTTGAAACCACGATTTTTGGATTCATCCCACCATAGGAGCTCGGCTGGGAGCGAAGTGACTGAACTGCCTTACTTATGCTTCATGCGACCTATGAAGTACAGATATGCTTTTCGGCATGCACCTATCTTTTTTGGACAACAAGACAGTGCAAGGCTGTGTTAGTTTCGTGAGCGGAGAAAAGCGGGCCGAAAGAACTCAAATTAGGAGAAATTTTAGATGTATATACGAGCGCTACTTTGGGCTCCTTTGAGTATCAAGCGCTGTTTCGGAAACTGCCACAACCTCGGATCAAAACACCGCTTTCAAAGCAAAGCGTACTCCTGGCCGAACCAGAGCGGAAATCATCCCTCGGGGGCGCCCTACCTGTGCTGTTCAAACACGACTTAATGCTCTTGGACTGGATACCCCAAACCACACTTACGTACAGGGCAGCGGTCTCTCGCCAGATTCTTCAGGCCATCCCCAGTACATTGCTATTTGCACCGTGTCTAGTAAACTGAGATGTAGTTGTCGATTCTGTTCTTCTGGTTCTGCGCAATGCACTCGGCAATCCACGTGATGTTGCGGACCTCCTGTTCCTTGGAGCGCAACCACGCCCACACGCTCGACAACGTGAACTGCTGCGTGAACGCGTTCTTGTTGTACCTCATCTCCAACAAATAGAACCAGTCCTCAATGTTCTTCTGGCCGCCGGTGCCCTGCGAGTCGCTGAAAATGTCCCTGAACTCGCCGATGGACTCCACCACGGCTTTGATCTGTTCCACCTCCTCGGCACTGGCCAACTCGTTGTGGTACACGGGGTACAACTGGCCAAAGCGGGGAAAAAGACCGAGCTTGTCCTCTGCGCTCAACTCCGCGTTGTGCAATGAGTTCAACGCGATGTTGATCACACGCTTGTCCGCCTCGAAGCTTAACAAGCGCGTCATGATTTCGAGGTCCGGCCCGTCGAATTCCTGCTCGACGAACTTGATGAACGCCTCCAAGTAGTTGCGGTACAACCTGTTGCGGATGATCTCAATGTTCAAGTCGTCCAAGTCATGGAGCGTCAAGCAGTCCTTGAAAAAGGGCGCCAACGGGGTGTCCACCAACACCACGTCGTACAAGGAGTCGATATCGGTGGCCGTAGACAAAGTGGGGAGCGTATCGAACCATCCCAACGGGTGGCACTTGGGCAAAATGTCGGCCAAGTCGCGCTCGTGCAACGCGCCCGTGATCATCAACAGCACGTTGTCGATCATGTAGCCATAGGAAATGAAGTCCATAAAGCGGGCCAATTTGCCCGTGCTCTGGCCCCGCAAATACTGGAACTCCAGGTACATTCTTTTGGAAAGCCTGTCCTGGATGATGGACGTCAGCAAGGGGCCCGCCTGCGACGCCAAGAAATTACCGTAGTCCGTTGCCGAAAGCTGCAACTTCAAGTCCTGCAACGTGTCACACTGGGTCAAGTTGACATACTGGTTCAGGGTCAAAAGCCCGTTCCGATAGCCGCGAACCACACCTTCCACGTACCCGTAGTCGATATTGAAAAAAAGGCCCTCCATATTTGAAAGCGCGTGTTTCTTAAGGCGGGAGTATAAATTGAGAAGCGGCGTCCACGGATGGGCTTGGTGGGTTAGCAACTGCGGCGAGTGAGGTGAATGGAGGTCCTGGTCGTTGATAGTGGGCTCTGATTAGAGGAAGATGGGCGCCGCACGACCCGCGCACGGGCCCGATAGACAACATCCGGCGGTCACGTGCGCAGGCCCTTGGAGCGTGTCGCCCTGAAAAGTTAGGCTGAAACGTAATGTGCAGATACTGGAGAGCACAGCCTTTGGGTCAACACATCTTGAAACTTCGTTTCCGAACCGTCAGTTCACGTTTCGCCAAATCCGAGGGGCGCTATGGGTCGACCGCAGGCCCCAGTCAGTCTAGCCCCCGGAACTCGTCCCTGTGTGCATATAACCCCAAACCGAGGGCAACTCCAGCCCAACGTGTCTCGGCCTGGTATAACCCCAGTCTACTTGGCCCGAACTAGAGTGCCGATTTCAGTCAATTTCAGCTGATCAGGCACGTGCATATCAAAACCAATAGCCTCCAAAAAAGCACAGGAACCATGTCACAATTGCTCATCGACTGCCTCAAGGAGAACCTAGATCCAGAGCTTGCCTCCAAACTAGAAACCGATGAAACGCTTCGAAGCGAAACGGCAAAATACATCAACGATCTTTTGGTGAATGATCAGCTTCTTTCTACTGACCTGTTTGCAAGCACAAGCTCGGCAGTCCCGGGGAAAACGACGCTAACCGAGGAAATCGCCGAGCTAGACCTGCGAGCCCGGCAAATCGACATGGAATTGGCCAGAACAACCAACGAAAACCGCGATTTGATCATCAACGTGAGCCAGGACCTCAAGGCGGCGTCTGTCAAAATCCACTCCAGGCTCGACGCCGAGATCGACGCCATTCTCGTAAACATCCGGGACATGCATGTGAAGTGGGACATGCCAGCCAAAACCCGAGCTGCCGAGAAAGCTGCAGCAGCCAGCAATTCCGTGCTTTTCGACTTCGACTCTGTCTTAGATGTCTTGGAGCTCCCGACGTTGTGTAAGCTATGCATCTTGCAAGGAAACTACCAGGAGGCATTGGAGATCTCAATGACGGTTAAGATGCTTATCATCAAGTTCCCCACTTTGCAGACTTTCCGCATGATCGAGGACAAGATCAAAGCCGAGCTCCAGATCATGGTCAAAGGCTTGATCAAGCTTCTCAACACGAACTTGAAACAGTCGAGCATCTTGAAAATCTTTCAGATCTTGAACCGGCCCGACTTGCTCAACATTGCCGATGGGTCCGGCATCGAGACGACTTCCAACACCCCAGCCCGTGCCAGCGGGTTGCAAAACCGCTCGCTCAAAGTCATTTTTTTGAATTCTCGCTTCAAGTTCATCACAAGCGAACTTGCCTCCTTGAAACCATTGCTCAAGTTGAAGAAAGTCACTTACTTGAAACGCTGCATCGAAACGTACAGAGAACATCTCTCGAACTCACTTTCGATATACCGAGCCATCTTCCACTCAGTTACAGCCGTCGGAAACAAAAACGAAGACGACTTTCTAATGCACACATTTGTCAAAAGCTTGGTCAAAATCTTGATTTCGGAGCTACGGGAACACTTCGAGGGCATTGGCTCAGCGAACAACGATGATGACGTGGAGATCAAGGGACACAAAGATGGCGTGGTGCTCCAGCTCATATATCTTTGCAAATCTTTGGACAAGTACGGCTTGAATTTCGAGAGCATGCTCACGTGGGAGTTATGCTTGGTCAAGCCTCTGTTAGTAAGCCAGGACGACTGGTCGAGAAACTTGTTGAAGGTCAAGAAGTTTCGTTCATAAGTACATATAACCCGCTTCGACTCACTGAAGACTGTTCAAGCCAAACAAGTAACCCAACTCTCTTCTTCCAAGATGACTGCTCGACTTCAAGGCGTTTTCATCGAGCGCCGAGCCAATCAACTCTTTTTTCCTCTCCTGAAGATCCATGATTCTGTCTTCGACACTGTTCCGGATCAACAACCGATAGACCTTGACTGATCGCTCTTGCCCAAACCTGTGTGCCCGGTCCATGGCCTGGTCCTCGACATACGGGTTCCAGAACGGGTCCATGATCACCACGTGCGACGCACACGTCAACGTCAATCCAACGTTTCCGGCCTTTAAGGAAATGAGCAACACCCGCGGAGCGCCCTGGTAGAACTCGTTGATCGTGTTATTTTTGTCGTCGATGTTCATGCTTCCGTCGTACCTCAAATACTTGATGTTATCCTGTTTGAGGGCATGTCCCATGAGGTCGAATGTAACAGTGAAGTGCGAAAACACAATGATTTTTTCGTCAAGGGTGTTATCTGTGATTTCCTTGATGATGTCCAAAGTCTTTTCCATCTTGGCCGAGAGCGCGAAGCCTTGGTCTCTTTGTATCAAGAACTTGACCTTTTCGGAGTTGGTACTTTTCTTTGTGTTGGACATATGTGCTGTAGCTTTGGGAAGTCGTAATTCATGTTGAAGATCTTGTCATACATTGTGTAGTCGACAATGTCGGTCGTGGAGGTGAAAGTCTCACACGACGCACACACGGGCGCCTCTTGTATCATGCCATTCAGAATAAACAAGGTGCTGGCGCATCCGTCGCAGATCATGTGGCCGCAATTGGCGAGGATGACGATGGAGTCGTCTCCAACGACGTCTAGACACATGGGGCAGGTGTGTTGCAATTCCTTGCGCTCATCCTGCGGGAGGCCGTTCAAGGTCAAGTCTGTTTCCTTTTTTGTGAGGTCACGCAAGACCTTATGCACGTTCTCGCTCATAGTGAGGGCCCTGTTGTACATTTGTTCCCAGTTTGTTCCATGGAAGGACTCGGAGTTTTCTTGCGCGTTGAGCTCGCCCACCTCCACCAAGAACTGGTGGATGCATGCCTGCCGCAAGCGGAGAAGTAGAGTGAGAAAGGAACTATGGCCTTGGCCATCCGAGGACACCATGAGTTTTCGCGCCTTCTTCTGGATGCCCTTTTCGAGCGCGTTGTAGTACTCGAGCTCCTCGTTCTCCATCTTCACGTACACGGGAGTCACTGTTTTCTCGGGGAGCTGCACCAAGGGCTTGCCGTCGACTTTGGAGTCTTTAGTCCGTCGCAACATGACGGCCAGCAACACGGCCCTGAGTTTCTTCATCGAAGCGTTTCTGTCGTAGTCATCGAAGTTGTCGCTGGTGGACTTGAGCGGGACGGCAATGTCCTGCTTGAACTTGGCCTCCTCGTCGTAGGGCCTGCATTGGAGAAACCTCAAGATGGGGTAGAGGTCCTCGATGGTGTTCTGCATGGGCGTGCCCGTCAAGCACATGCGGTGGCGCCCGCGCAAGCAGGCGGTGGCCTTGGAGGCCTGGGAGGTCTTGTTGCGGATGTACTGGGCCTCGTCCAAGACGATGCGGAAGAAGCGGGCGTCGGTCGAGTAGAAGGGCGACATGTACGTCTGCCCGCCGGAGCCGCGGGGCGGGAGCACGTTCTGGTGCTTCGTCACCTGCGCGGCCTCCATCTCCTGCTGGAAGTGCTGCCTGAACTCCGACGCGAGCGTGGTGTAGGAGACGAGGACGACGTCGTGCTCGGCCAAGTGCGCGAAAGAGGCCAAGCGGCGGCGGTCCTGGCCGTGGAACGACGCGACGCGCCACGCGTGCGACGGCTTGATCTTGGCCTTGATCTCGGCGGCCCACTGGCGGAGCAAGGACACGGGCCCCACGATCAAGGTGGTGCGGCACGCCGGGTCGCGGGGCGGGCTCGCGGCCATCACCGCGAGCGTCTGCACGGTCTTGCCGAGCCCCATGTCGTCCGCGAGAATGCAGCCCTGCGCGGCCCGCTCCTTCTCCATGAGCCAGAAGAGCCCGCGCCGCTGGTGGTCCAAGAGCTGGATGGAGAGTGCCGCTGGCGTGGGCGCCATGCCCTCCACCTTCTCCTCGCGGTAGAGGTCTTTGAAGAGATCCTCGAGGTGTGCCTGGTCGCCGTTGGCGGGCCGCAGCATGTAGGGGTTGACGTTGGCGCCGTACCCGGCGGGGTCCGCGCCCGCCAGGCCGCGCGGGCCCAGGCGCACGGGCGCCAAGTGCTGCGCGAGCTTGGCGTTCTTGACCGACTCGGCGATCGCGCGGTAGTGCCGCACCTTCTTCAGGCGCTGGAGCAGCAAGTCCGCGAGGCGAAGCGTCTCGGCCACGTGGTGGAGGTACGTGTCGCGGAGCGCGGCCTGGCCGGACGTGAGCATCAGGATCTTGCGCCGCGTGTCGCGCACGTCGTCGAAGTGCGCCTTGGTTTCCTCCTGGAGCCGGCCCACCTGCTTGTCGAGGTCGTGCGCGTACGTGTGTAGTTTTGCTGGGGAGAACTTCAGGAAGTAGTCGTGGGTCACGCGGTCCTCGTGGCTGGTGAGCGGGCTGTCGCCGGCCGCGGCGCCGGCGTGGAACACGGGTACCGGCTGGTTGTAGAGGTTTGGTAGCTGGGTGTAGGGGCCTGGTGCCGGCTGCACCGGCGCGTCAAATGTGCTTTTCTTGAACGTGCCCACGCGCTCCGCCTCCTCCTTTGAGAGAATGGCGATTTCGTCGTCCGACGGCTCGTTGAAACCCTCGCCAGCCGCCTCGTTGAAACCCTCGTCCGACGGCTCGTTGAAACCCTCGCCAGCCGCCTTGTTGAAACCCTCGCCAGCCGCCTTGTTGAAACCCTCGCCAGCCGGTCGGCCGCCCACGAAATCGTCGTCCGAGTAGCTGAAGAAACGGTCGGCGGGACCCGCGTCACGTGCACTGCTGGCGCCTGCGCCGAGCCGCGCAAGCCGCGCCATTGGCCGTGTGCCCGGCAACAGGCCGCGGCCGCTGGAGCCCGCGCCGCCCTCCTGCCCCGAGTCCTCGCTGTCGCTAATCACCACCACCTCGTTCTGCCGGGCCTGCGCCGGCCCGCCACGGACGCGCGGGCCGCGGTCCTCGCGGGGCCCAATCGCGCCGGCGCCGTGCCGCCCCGGCCGGCCGCGGACTTGCAACTCCGGGCCCGCGTCCCGGTCCAGATCGCTTTGGTCCAGAGCCGCCACAAAAAGCGCGTGTTCGGGCGCGTTCCGCGCCGGCGCCGCGCCGGGAAGCCGGGCTCTTTTCGGCAGGGGGGCCGCCGGGCCGACGGGGACCGGCCGGGCGCCGTTGCCGCGGGATCGGGGCGTGTTTTGGGGCGGGTCCCAGTGCCCGTCTGTGCCGCTGGATCGGAGGGTCCGGGCGGCGGGCCAGTGGGCCTGGCGCGGGCGGGCTCGGGCGTCGGGGCGCGGCGCGCGCGCGGCGGGGGCAGGGCTATCGTCGTCCGAAAGCACGATGACGGAATCGTCCGAATGAGCCAGCATTCTGAGGACCGGATGAAGAAATGGGGTGTTATCAGAGGAGGGCCGCGGCGCCAGAGAAGACGGCCGGGGGAGCGCGCGCCTGGCCCCGGAATGCGCGCGCCTGGCCCCGGAATATGCTTTTGTGGCCCCGGAATAGGCTTCTGTGGCCCCGGAATAGGCTTCTGTGGCCCCGGAATAGGCTTCTGTGGCCCCGGAATATGCTTCTGTGGCCCCGGAAGTCGCGCGCCTGGCTCTGGAATGCGCGGCTGGGCCTGGAAGGCTCGCATCAGAAGGCCATTACAGTACATTCCCTGCGACGAGGATGGCGGCGTATGATTGAAGGTTGTTGGTAATGTACTTTTCGGCTGTAGATTGAGTCATCGAACGCATTAGACTCATTCGCTTCTTGCTGTGGGATCGCTGCGTAGCCTAGCACGTTTTTCAGGATGGCTGATCCAGTACCCTTCGGTAACAGGATTCCCAATGCGCGGTTCAATGAAGTTCTGTTAGGACCCAATGCTTCACCCAAATCATTAATGGTCAGACATGTTATTGCACCGTCCAATTTTTAACTTCATAATAAAGTCAGTATTGTTACCACGTACTATTTACCTGCTATCTACGTACTTCATAACAAAAGCTTCATTATACCACGTGCTAATCTACCTGTTATCTACCAACTTCATAACAAAAGCAGTATTGTTATTACCCAATGCGCGGTTCAATGAAGTTCTGTTAGGACCCAATGCTTCACCCAAATCATTAATGGTCAGACATGTTATTGCACCGTCCAATTTGCAAACTTCATAACAGAAGCAGTATCATTACCACGTAGTAATCCACATGTTATCTAAGAACTCCATAACAAAATTATTATCGTTACCACGTACTACTCCACACGCATTTTACGAACTTCATAATAAAATCATTATTGTTACCACGTACTAGTCACCTATCTACGAGCTTCATAACAAATTCATTATTGTTACCACGTACTAATCCACATGCAATTTGCGAACTTCATAACAAAGACAGTATTGTTGTCACGTACTATCCATGTGATATCTACGAACTCCATAACAGAATCATTATTATACCACGTACTATTCACCTGCTAACGACGAGCTTCATAACAAAAACATTATTACACCACATACTAATCCACCTGTTATCTACGAACTTCGTAACAAGAGAAATATTGTTACCACGTCCTAATTCATCTGTTATCCACGAGCTTCATAAAAAAGCAGTATTATACCACGTACTACCACCTTCTATCTACCAACTTCATAACAAAAGCAGTATTGTTATCACCAAATGCGCGGTTCAATGAAGTCGTTCCAATGCTTCACCCAAATCATTAATGGTGAGACGTAATATTATTGCACCGTCCAATTTACGAGCTTCACAACAAAATCATCAATATTTTCACGTACTATTCACCTGTATCTACGTACTTCATAACAAAAGCTTTATTATACCCCGTACTAATCCACCTGTTCTTAACAAAAGCAGGATGGTTTTCATGTACGAAATACACCTGTTATCTACCAACTTCATAACAAAAGCATCATTACACCACGTACCCACCTGCTATCTACCAATTTCATAACGAAAGCAGTAATATCACCACGTACTACTCCACCTGTTATTACAAACTTCACAACAAAACCAGTATTGTTCCCACGTACTAATCCACCTGCTATCTACCAACGTCATAACAAAAGCATTAGTACTACTCCACCTGTCATCTACGAACTCCAGAACAAAAGCATCATTCTACCACGTACTACCACCTGTTGTCGCGTCCATGGCTTTCCCATCTCCCAAGTTTTCAAGTCTTACCCCATCTCAATCCTGTGGTCTAAACCATCCATCTCAGATTGACCAGCTTCATTATTACATCTCGCTTCTTCCGTGGATCTCCGAAGCGGCATACCCGGCATCTGCGCCCCACACTGGTCTTCACCCACCACGTCCTAGCTGGAAACTAGAAATATGAAAAAAATCGAATGAAAGTAAAAAGATACCACGCCTGGGCAGTATGCTCGCTAGACCGAGCTACTCGGCCGGGGCTGGCCCCCCAAGCGCGCCGCCTCGCCCTGCTACAGGTGATCTGGAACGTGCTTAGTGGCGTTCCGGGAACCTCGCCCGCCCGCTGTATATTCTTATAATTCGTGCCGCTACTCTGTGCTTGCACTCCGCCGCACACCGCCCTTTGGACCGGGCCATTGCCGGTTCTCGCTGGACACAGCAGAGCCACGGAAGCGTCGCCCGGCCCGTCTTCCGCCCAGCCTCGGAACTCTCTACAAGTGGTCGCCGTTCTCCTCGAGAATCCGGGCGAGGCACGTGTCCAACTCCTTCTGGAGCCGCTCGTTCTTCTCGTCAAACGCCAAGCCGCGCTGGTAGTCGGCTCGCGCGTCCTCGTAGTTGGCCAAGAAGTAGTTGGCCACCCCGCGGCGCAAGAAGTTGTCGGGCGTGCACACCATCATGCTGATCAACATGTCGGCGTCGTTGAACGCCTTCAAGTACTCCTTGCACTTCAAGTGCGCGTCCGCGCGGCTCATGAGCAAGAGACTGATTTCCTGCAACGTGCCCTGGAACGCCTCGAACTTGCTTCTGCGGTTGGCAATCTCAAGCGCAATGCTGAACTGTTTGGCGGACTCCGTGTACTTGCCCTGCTTGAACAGCGCCACGCCGGACTCGTACAATTTCTTGATCATCTTGGACAAGTCCTTGTTGAATGTCTCCGGTGACGCCTTGGGCGGCACCGCCGCCGCGAGATTCATGAGCTCCGATATCAACGTGTTGGTCTGCTCAAGCTCGAGCTGGAGCAGGGCCGTCACGTGCTCGGGCTGCTGCTTGAACACCATGCCCTTGCTCTTGGCGTCATACCTGAGGTCGTATTCCATATCCGGTGGTGTGTGGGCTTTTTGAGGCGATGGGATCGGGGTTGTTTGTGGGGATTGGAATGAGCTGGCCTGGAGTGGTGGAGGCTGTACGACGCGCTTGGCGTTCGGCTGGTGCGCGGGTGCACGGGTGCGCGGGGGTGCCCGACTTCCGGGGGTGGGTTCCGACGTGGCGCTATATTCCATGGTGTAGCAGATGCTGGATTGGAAGGTTTTCAGCTTTCTGCGGATGAAATCATCAGACACCAGGCTTTCAGCTTTCTGCAGATAAAGTCATCAGACACCAGGTTTTCAGCTTTCTGCGGATGAAATCATCAGACACCAGGCTTTCAGCTTTCTGCAGATAAAGTCATCAGACGCCAGGTTTTCAGGTTTCTGCAGATGAAATCATCAGACGCCAGGTCCTCTGCTCATCAAGATCATCGGTAATGTGAACAAAATAGCTTGGCTGCACATTGGTTTGGCACCAGGGTTCTCGGACCCGATTCTCATCTGCCCAACGGGCAACTTCTTTTTCCAGTAGCTCATCTATAATAATACCTTTCACAAGAAAAAAGCTCGTCTTACTTGGCTCGAATTGTTTCACCTATGACAAGGCTCTGCCCTCGATGGGTATCATTGTGATACCGATTGTGTTGTTGTGAATAGCCCAGTACCTCATAATGAGGTAAATTTGAATGAGCACATACTGCATCCGAAGAATTTTGTAGCTGCTTGCCGTTGGTTCCAGGGGCTCCGTGAAGGATCAAAATCTCGAGGCATGTTGCCATTCACGTAACGTCAAACGCTCTTGGTCTGAGGGCCTCTGGACGAAGAGACCATCATCTCGTCACGCGTCTGGAGGTCCATATTCTGGTAACTTTCTCAAGGACTTACACTAGTACCGTTTCAGGCAATTAATTTATGTTCTGTAGTCACGCTCTGTTCTCTGTGGTTACGCTTTGTGCTCTGTAGGTACAGGCTGTGTTGTAACAGTCTTCACTTTCTAGCCGCTGCAAAATTGGACAGCCCGATCGCAGTTTGGATGCACTAATCGAAAAACAGAACAACTGTCACAAGAACTCCTACATGCTTATCAGATTGGCAAGACGGGTCTGCACAGTAGTTTAGTATTTCTGACCAAGCGCCTTGTACTCCGGGCACATTCATGAATGAATTTCTTCTTCACAACCGGTGGACTAGACGGTGATACAAGGCCAGGAGAATGTACACGTCAGGACAATATGCCAGGACTCATATAAACCAGCACGTAACAATCATACAATATAGTCACACAATAATCATACAATATAATCACACAACATTCATGCAATATAATCAAACAATCATTATCCATGGGCTATTCGAAAAGCCCTTGTAGACTCATGTTCACACAAATATGCAGCCAGCTGGTATCAATCCGCTCACAGACCAGAACTCTGGTTCAAGAAATGAGCGTGACTATTTGTTCCGGCAGGATTGGTGAGTCAAAAAGAGGACAGTCTTGAAATAGGACGGCAGCATGGCGGAAATATTTAAATGCTAGTTCAATTCTTTGAACCTAGAATGCTATCTGAGTTCCGTATCTGCAAGTACTATGCTTTCAAGCCTGCAGCTAATTTCTGAATTCGTGGTAATATTTCTTCCTGACGGCTTCAAGACATGCTTTCTGAAAACTCAACAATAGCGCATGACATGTATTGGCCTGCCAAATCTAGAAAAGCATCTACCTGTCAGCAGAGATCGGCAAGCTCATTTTCAAGGTATCGCTACGTCCGTTCCAAGGTCACATAATTCCGAGCTTCCACCCATTAAAGCCAAGTTTTTAGTTTAGCCCACAACGCCATCAGGGGTATTTCTGAATGAATATTCTTGGCCCTCATTCGTGTGATTTTATCTTCATTCTCTCTCCAGCTCCCACTATACCATCAGTCTGGCGAACTTGGGGCGTGTCACGTGCCGCGCGCGCCAGTCTTTTTGCACCTTTTCTCGAATTTTGCACCCAAAGCCTCCACCAATTTATTAACAACTACTTCTTGCCAGCAAAACCCACCATGATGACAGCTCTAGTCTCGGCGTCTTCCCACTATTCGGACGGGTCTGAGTTCGCAATGTCGGAACTGTCAATGCTCGACTTTGTGCGTGATCTCAACGGCCAGAGCGACAACAGGCTCACCGTCAATCAGCTTCCTTTTGACACAGAGGCTTCAATCCTACAAGTCAAGGAAAGATCGCTGTCTCCAGAAATAGACTTGGTTCCTTCATACTTACTCACGCCTTCTTCGCAGTTGGTTCCCACTGCCAGCAGCTCGTTGTTCAACTACCGTACAGGGGGCAATTTCCGCAAGAAGCTCTGTTCACTTGGCAACACTCTTTTTTCCAAGACACCACCTTCAGCATCCCCACGAGAGCTTTGTGCAGATCTGGAACGGTCGGCAGCTAATAGTCCCTTACAATCCACAAAAGAAGAGGCGTCTTCTGTCCCAGCAAAAAGAGGTTTTGTGTTCCCGGGACGGGGAAACCCAGCCAGCAGAAAAACGAAAAAGGAGCTGCTGGACAAAGCCGAAGAAAAACAAGAGCATACCTGGCTCAGTTTTGGTTCTTCCTTGGATTCAAACACACAGGCGCCTAAGCCGGCTCTTCAAAGCCTGTTTTCTCTCAGTAACTCCGATCCCTCGTTGTCTGCCGACTTGAAAGAGCTTGCCCTTGAGCCCACAGCACAAAAAGCTCAGAACGCCACCCCCACTAAGAATGCAAGCCCCGTTCGTGAGCTCATACAATCTGAAGAAGCGCTTTCTAAAAAGAGCCCCCCAAAAAGCTCCACAATCTTGGACGAAGGCACAGTTGGATCCAAAGCATACCTGACAAAGCCGGCACCAAATACAGAAAGCGAGAATCATAAGGAGCCAACTCTTCATAATTCTGGCCCAATGCCTGACCAGCTGCCTTCACCACCAGTTTTGAAGAAAGAAAACATTGAGGTCTTCAAAACCCACAGCCAACAGCAGCAGCAGACTCCCACTGAGAAGCACAAAAACAAGAAAGAGAAGGTCCTTGCAATCACAAAAGTGGACTCTACTTCCAATAAGATCAAAGAGAGAGCGAAGAGTACAAACGCTGCGCAGAACACAAGCAAAGGCCATGTGGAGAAGCGAAACTCAGAAAATCAGAAGGAAGCTGTGGCCAATACAGACGCAGAGAAGGCGCAAGCGAGGAAAAACGAAAAGAAGCATTCAAATCTGCACACCCTTGTAACCATTGACAACTCACCTGCATCAGTCAAATTACCAAGAGGTAAGCTCCCAGTAGCCACAATCAATGCCAAGATCAATGCTCCAAGGACACAGCTGACAAACAAAGATCACACAAATGACAGCCACGTTCCTCTGTATGACCATAAGACCGAGCCGGTGCATCCTAAAAAGGCTTCAAAAAAGGTAAACAAAGAAGAATGTGTCAAATCAGTTCCTGACCAGAAATACCTGCAAGAGCACTCCACAGTTATTGGTGATGACAAACCATACGACCGAGAAGCCGAATTGCAATTTTCCCCTTTTGTCGTTTCCGGTCTCACGCACCAAACAAGGCTGGTGGACTCAACCAGTAAAGCTCCAACGCAGAAAGGCGGCACAGCAAAACGGGAGGCATTGAAGAATCCCACTGACTCAGCTCACGGTCGAACGTCCACTTTTACGCTTTTCCCTCTGTGGGCCAAATTCCCGCAAACCTTTAGATCGAGCAAGTTTGGTCTGTCACCAATGCATCGCCTCACCACGCTATTCACCGGGACAGAAGCTCAAACTCATTCAAACGCAGCTTCTTTGGATGCTGCATTTCTGCCTCGCGAGGCGGAAAAGTCCTGGCAAGAAAATCCTACTGTTCAGAGTCTCGGTGATTTTTTCGCAAAGCCTCCAAACACAAGCAAGTTTGACCAGACTGGCTCCTGGAGCCAGCCTGGAGAACCTTATGCGCTGTCTCAATTTAGAAGTGCCGACACCCATAGATGGCGGAATAAGTTTAGATTTGGCTTTCGGTCAGCAAAAGAGTCCAAAGTCACCAAGCCTAAAGCATCCTCAATCCAGAAAGAACGCAAAACTACAGCCAGAGAAAAAAGACCAAAAAGCATCCTCAAGTCTGCAGGTCAGCAAGGCGAGGTATTTATTCCTGTATTGGGAGAGCCAGGGCCAGTATTAGCTGCTGCCCGAACACAGAAGAGGCAACTGGGGTTAAATCAGCGTAAGAGGAGTGGTACAAAGAAGGCTTAAGGGGCAGAATTTCGTCATGTGCCAGCTAGCCAAGGTCTTTATGTAAGTCTTGGCCCTGTTTAGAGCTATTATATAAAGTCAGAAAGCAGAGAATTTGATTACTGTACTTGATTGGTCTTTGGTAAGGAAACGCGATTGTGAAAGAAGGAAAACCTCAAAACGGTGAAATGAAATTCAGTCTGTGTATTTCAGAAGGCGTTTTTTGAGAAAGAACAACCTGCTGCTAAATGCTAGACACCCAGCCGTCACATCTGTTGAGAGGAGTTTGGAAGAAACGTTGAGATTGATAGAAGGAATGGGAGCACTAGAAGGAATGGGAGCACAAGAAGTGAATGAGTGGTTTATGATCAGCAATAAATTCAAGTGCCGGTAATATGCATGGTATACTGATGCTGAGTAAGTAAGGAAACTCAGGGTTAGACTTAGGAAAAGAAGGTACTGAAAGAAAGTGATACAAGATAAAAACAACCACATTTTTATGTACGATACGAGAATGTAAATTTAATCTGTAAGTTGAAGGAGGTGACGGTTTTGGAGCGACCGAAGAGAGAGCCCTATAATAAGCCAACAGAAACCCATTGGAACCTAATAAGATGAAATCCGTGCTGACAAAACATTAAATAATAAAAATCAAGGAAACTTAATGAAAATTCACAGCAGGAAGCAGTTTAAACCAAGCCGGGGAACACGAGGCCTAGAGAGCAAAAGAGCTATATTCAAAGCATGAATTTCATGGGAGTAAAAATTATGGGCCAATTTTTGAGAATTCCGAAACTACCGCCAGCTTCAAAACATCATGTACTCTCATTATCTTTCGGCCAGCTTTATACATGTTTGATATGGCACTACCTCGATATTCAATATTATCTTTATTGGTCATGTGCACTTAAACTTTGTATTCACCCAATAGAACATATAAATTTCTGATTTTGAAATGTTTTGGGTTGGGGCTTTCATACATCAACGCATAAATCTGTTATAATGTAGATCCAAGTGTGAAGAGGAGCTTCGATCAAATGGCCGGATAATCCATTCCCAGCTCCAAGGGGGAGCTTAAAAGTAATATCCAGATTAGTTTATATTTTCTCCTATGAAAAAGCTTTCAGCTTTAAATGTTCATTAGAAGATGACGCGTCTATCTATTTTTTCACCGTGTTTATGACGGGCTTACTATGTACTAGTGTTGTATTTATATATTCTCCGACCTATGCTCTGTTGGGCGCGCGCCATCGTCATACAAATTAAGTTCATGGTAACTTTATACATATTAATTTTATTTACGAGCTGTGGCTATAGCTCTAGGTGGCTTTGATCATCCTACCCGGCATAAGGGCTTGTAATGTTGATTGTTTCACAAATCCCATTGTTCGGGTCCCTTACACGTCTTATCTCAAGTTTATGATTCTCCCCTGCTGTAATACTGAATTCAAATTTCATCAATTGCCCCAATGACTGCATGCATTCGTCTTTCCAACACTATATTTGTAAAAGTTTATCAAGCTTCCTCTTCAAATCCCCAACAGCCACAATATCTATCTTCTATGAGACGAATCCCAAATGCTAGCGCCAACATATTTATTTTTTACATTAAACAGCTTTATCGCTGCAAGTCACGTGGCCGCCAACCCGCACCCTTATCCACGGTTCGGTTGAGTCATTGTGCGAACATAGGCGGCTAGCTTTCATTACCTTTCCTTCTTCCAACCCCTCTCTTTCTACAGCTGCTAGCTGCATTTTTGTCCATAGACTTTCTCTCCTCACCAAAAACGTTTCCCAGCATTCCAAGCAGGAAGAAAGCTGCGAACAAAACAAAAATAGAAACAGAAGCAAAAACACACACAAAACCCAGACCCTCAGACACCCCATGACTTTCGATTTGCAGTCCCTCGTCAGGCCCAACATTGCCAAGCTCGAGCCGTACCGCTGTGCACGTGACGACTTCAAAGAGGGCATTCTCTTGGACGCCAACGAAAACACCCATGGCCCGGCACTTGAAACCGTGTCCTCGTACGAGGCCGCCTTGGAACTCAACCGGTACCCGGACCCCCACCAAATGGCATTGAAGCAGCAGATTGTGGCATTCCGCAGCGCGCAAAACAGCCGCCACTTGGCGGACCCGCAGACCCACGGGCTTGTGCCGGAAAACTTGTGTCTTGGCGTCGGCTCCGACGAGAGCATTGACTTGCTTTTACGCTGTGTGTGCGTGCCGGGCAAAGACAAGCTCTTGGTGTGCCCGCCGACATATGGCATGTACTCCATCTGCGCGGCCGTCAACGACGTGGCCTTGGTGCGCGTGCCGTTGACCGCCCCGGGCTTCCAGCTTGATTCCGACGCAGTGTTGCATGCTGTCACGCAGGACCCGGCCATCAAATTGATGTACCTCACGTCGCCCGGCAACCCCACGGGCCAGTTGTTGCAGGTGGCGGCGATTCTCGCGCTCGTCGCCAAGTTGCGCGGCGTCTGGAACGGGCTTGTTGTGGTGGACGAGGCGTACATTGACTTTGCCTCGGAGGAGGACGGCTCGTCGCCTTCGGTGTCCACTCTCGTCAACCAGCACCCCAACCTCGTGGTCATGCAGACGTTGTCGAAGTCGTTCGGGCTCGCGGGCATCCGCTTGGGCATCACGTACGCCTGCAGAGAGCTCGCCCACTACTTGAACGCCATGAAGTACCCGTACAACATCTCGTCCTTGACGTCGGCCGTGGCCATGCGGTCCACGTGCCCCGACACGGGGTTGCAGGTGATGGAACGGTACGTGGCGCTGATTTTGCGCGAGCGCGCGCTGTTGTTGCTGCGCTTGCAGGAGCTCGAGGGCGTGGGGCGCAATCTCGGGGGCCTCGACGCAAACTTCCTCTTGGTGGAGATTCTTGACAAGGACGGCCAGCCTTCCAACGCCGTGGCGCACGCGGCGTACACGAAACTCGCGGTGGACAACGCGGTGGTGGTACGCTTCCGGGGCAAGGAGCTCAACTGTACCGGAGGCTTGAGGATCTCCGTGGGAACCCAGGAGGAGAACCGCGAGCTTCTAGAGAGGTTTGCCAAGTGTCTCGTGGAGGCGCGCCAGTAGGCCTGTTTTGGCTGCTAAAGGCCTCAGGGATTGAGAATCAGAGGTGCACTGCATGAGAGATGGTTTTGGAGATCACGACTTCATCAGACATGGTCCTTGGACGCTGCGGCCGTTTAGAGATCAGCATTACTCAAGAGATGGGGGCAAACGACTGGCGTGTGGCTCTGGTGATTGGAGAGAGCAGCCACTGTTCTCGCGACCCGTGTTGAATGGCACTAATGGC
This sequence comes from Metschnikowia bicuspidata var. bicuspidata NRRL YB-4993, assembly GCF_001664035.1. Lineage (NCBI taxonomy): Eukaryota > Fungi > Ascomycota > Pichiomycetes > Serinales > Metschnikowiaceae > Metschnikowia > Metschnikowia bicuspidata. The sequence continues at coordinate 1,565,775 of NW_017387732.1, read as the reverse complement.
TGCGAGACAGGGGCTGCCATGAGGACACTGTCGCATTATAGAATCATTATAGAGGTACGGGGCTAGGAGCCTCTTATGCTCCGGTGTCCAGTTGATGTAAACAAGCAGCGTCTGGAACGAGTCCTAGTTTTTGGCCGAAAAAAAAAAAGAGAACAAGAATCCAAAAGAGAAGAATCTTTTGCCCGGGGCCCTGCACGGGGAAGCACTGTGCTTCTAATATCTTCCCACGCATGCTGGTGCCTCCAAAGAAAAGCCGCGGGCCTCCCAGAAACAAGCCCAAATGTCAAACCGCCCCAAAAAGAGCAGATCCTTCGGAAGCAGAATTCGAAAAATGCTCTTGGGTCAGCCCGCACATTCCGCTTCCTTCTACTCCATTTCCCAGCTCCGGCAGTGGCCCGTCTGGCGCACCGTGGTTTGCACACACGCCCCAAATTTTTCGCATCTATCACAGCGAAAGAATCCACCTCCGCGAGCCGACCCCAGCCTTCTCCCACGGCACATTTTCTTCCCCGCTTCCGGAATCACATCTTACAATCCAGCATGCCGAGACAGAACTTCATTGGCTTGGTGGTGTCCCAGGGCAAAATGACCAAGACCGTCAAGGTCCGTGTGCAGTCAAAGGCCTACGACAAGAGGGTGCATAAAGACATCTTGAAAAGAAAGGATTATCTCGTGCACGACGAGGGCGAGCTCTGCAAAGAAGGCGATCTTGTGCGGATCGAGGAAATCCCCAAGATTTCCGCCCGCAAGTACTTTGCCATTGCGGAAATCAAGGTCAACAAGGGTTCGCAGTTCGAGCTATACGAGAAACTAGCCCGCGAGAAGGTGGCGGCGGAGAACACGCAGAAAATCGCCGAGTTCTTGGGCCGCAGGGAGCAGTTCGAGGCCACGATCAAAAAGGTCGAGGACTTGAAGACCTTGGACCGCGTGACCAAGGCCTTCCACGGCGATCCGGCCGCAGACAAAAGCGCCATTCTTGCCCAGGTCAACGAGATCAAGGAGAAGTACGGAATCATGTCGTGGCCCACCACGGAGCCTGTGGTGGAGCTCGAGTTGAACGAGGCCCAGCGTGACTTGTCCGTGTTGGAAAACCGCTCGGCCAACATCTCCGTTATTTTGGACAAGCTCATGGCGCCTGAGCACACGGAGCAGCGCACCCTGATTTTGGAAAAGGTCACTGGGAGCAAGTATGGCGACGTGAACGAGCTCAAGAAGCCTGTGCAGAAGAACCTCTTGCGGAAGTATGTGTTGGACCCACGTAACGAGGTGCCCAATGTTCTTTGAGGAGCGAGGGGGCGTGTAAATAGCATAAATGTAAGACGGTAAGTGACGGGCAGTAAACCTGGTGTCCAAAAATAATTGGAGAACCCAGAGGCAGAGAATTTGAGATGAGAGGGGAGGTGAGAGAGGAGAGATAAAGGGCGAAAGACGAAGATTTGCCTAAAAGATGAAGAAACCCTTGGCTTTGAAAAGCAAGGTGAGAACGGAGGATTCCTGGTTAAAGCCTTTAATGCAGCGTATGGACCCGAGGTAGAATGTCTGGGGATATTAGGACTCCATATACTCGGAACTCCAGTATATACGAGACCGAGATTTACAACTCAAAGGACAATAAAAATAGGCGTTCCAAACGCATTTTTTTTCTTCGCCTTATACGAAAGTCAGCCTTGGTCTTGTATTGGGCGACTTTCCATGGTGATTAGTCAAATGGCAACATATATCAGCAGTATCGCAGCAACAACTTGGTGGCTTCATCTATCGACGAGGAAATATTGTGTGACCATATCCACAAGCCCCATTAAAAAAGACCCCAGCAAAGAAAACCAGCACTTAAAGTCACTAAATGACATATCGTCACAGGATTGAGCATCGGGAACAAAATTATCTGCACCTAATTTGGCTATGTTCTATACTGAGGTTCTTTACATAAAATAAACTAGGCCCTCTGGTCTCAAATAGAAAAAAAAAACATAGGTGATTATTCGGATGTTTCTTGTTATACTTTTTTTTTCCATCTTTGTTGCATATTGTGCTTGTTCCCTTTTTTAGCACAGCGAAGACTACATCACTACACAGACCGAGGTCTCGGGCAGCGCAGGATGGGTGCATAAACTATAAATTTGCAATACTCTGAGGAAATTTTCATTTCTTTCAATTTTGCTTGAAAATTGATGTTCTTCACTTCTCTTCTTATCGACTTATCACTTGTTTTTCATAATAGAACCCGTATTACTTACAAACTAGTTTTTGCGCTTTCTTGACGATCTGCTTTTCGTACTCTTTTTCTCATACACACATTCATGATTACCAGATATTTCGTGAAATTACGCTTTACTAGATACTAACAGCCATTTCTTTCTTGCGTGCGAGTCCGCGGGTCATTGAGTTCTTTGTATTTAACCCTCAATTCACTCAAACTCCAAAAATGTCTGAAGATGAGTGCAAATTAGCAGACCAAGATTCAGTGCCAGTAAAAAAGGATATACGTGAACCATTCGAAGTTCATCGTCAGCGTCCAAATTCATTACGTTCAGCTTCATCGTTTACTCTCTAACTCACCTGCGGCACACCAATCAAATACTGTGTGTAATTTTCTGTAGATATCCAGACCAAGTGATACTTTGTTTTTGCCAACATTGGCTGTGCGTGCTGAAATAAGATGGATCTATATGGCGCTCGAGATAAGTACGATAATGACATGATTGATCCAATCGACTAGTCCTAACTGGACTAATCTGGAATCAAACGACTGTCTTTATTTAACCAATGGCAAGCTGTACTAAAAAAATAATAAAATAGTTATATAAAATAGTTCCAGGTAGAATATGTTCAGCCTCCGAGATTTCAAAGACCAAACTACCGAGCTTTATGGTTTGAAACCAACAAAGTTAGCAGAAACTTCATTGGGGGTTGATACGAGGTGAGCGTTTTTTATCAGTCCCTCTCGAATTGACAAAACTTGTTCCATTGTTTGATCCGAATCCTGCTTATAATAATAAAGACAGTTGCTTTTGAGTGCCTTCGGTAAACTTCTTAACCTTGAACTTTGTATTGAGTTAGACTTATCATGACTCGACAATATTTTTGTGCACAATCAAAAACAGACTAGTATACTAGAAATTTATTTCAAGGGGTAAGCCATACTACTTTTCAGCAATTCGATGGTTTGAGCTATAGACAACAAAAGGTTGGAAAACAGTTTGTGTATCCCACTTACTGCATTAATTGGTAACCCCCAGAATATAGCTGTATCAGGAGACTTGGTAAGTAGTGTCCAGATTCCCACACAGATTTTGAAAATCTGCCGTCTTCAAACGCTTTCTTGATTTCATACATTGCTAACTGTATATAAGGAATCCCAAGAATCGGCCTGTAGTATCTAATTTATTTCATTTCCTTATATGTTGTTGTTTGCAATTGCACACTGCATCGCTGGTGGAACTTTCAGAACAACATAGCCGGGGAAATAACATCGAAGTGGTACGTAGCTTAATGAAATATAGTATAATTTTGTTGAATTAGTCTTGATTAAAGGATTGCGTGTGTCGTAGTCTTTGATCAAATAGCAGTTTTAGTTTTGGTAAATCGATATTAAGTTACATGCTTATCATTTTAAGTGATACTTCAGCCGGGTAAGACATATGTTCACCAATACAATGGTCTCAAGAAGCAATTAAAGCGAAATGTGTTGCTGATGAAAATCAAGAGATCATCGGAATAATACGTCCCTTTGAAATTTTCAACTTTCCAAGCGTCAAAGGCGAAAAGAAATTGCAAGAGTGAATTTTAGATACAGAGTTGGTAGAAGTGACCATAAAAATTTATATCAGAGCCTAAAAGTTAGGGATTCAGCCTGATGGCTTCTGAACGCTTTGCGTTCCTTGGCTTATCTCTCCAGGGGGTGGGCCATGATTACTTTGAGTAAATGCAAGTGTTCAAAGCAGGCAAGCGCTTGGATTTTTCAGCATGGAATTATAAAAAGGATGATGATTTCATTTTGTTGTTTTTTGAGACCATAGTAATGATTAATAGAGACGGCCAGGGGTAGAGTAATCGGTTGTAAGAGGTAAAACTTTTAAAAATTCTGAAGACTAACTACTGCGAGAGCATGTCACGGACGATTTCATTAGTCAGAACCAAAATCGAAAGATTCGAGAAGATAAGATACTTAGAACATGTATATAAGCCAAAGTTTCGAAAAAGTTTTGTTGTATTAAGCACAAATCCATTTATCAAGCATGTTGTATTCTTGTATTTGCGTTGAGAATGACGCTCTAAGAATACACTTCCGTCCAGCGCAATACACCTCATGGTAGTCTAGGTTTTTTTTCTTGGGTCATCAGCTCAGCATGTTTCTTTATGATGTGCTGTTTCCCGTCAAGTGCACAAAATTATATGTTGAGTTAAATGAGAGGGGTAGATGAAGTGCATGATTTACTGTGGAACATTGTCAGCTTCCCCAATACCAAAAGAATATCATTGAGAGAAGCAATCAAAAGAAGCAAGAGCAATTAAAAAACTAACATTAGCAGTATTAACTGAATCTTCATAGACACTTATTAGCGGTATCAGTTATGAGAATTGCATAGTTGGTGTTCGGATAGCAGTCAGTGTGAAATATGATATTGCAAGATGGAGAAATGAGTCTGGCAGTAAATGTTAACAAAAATAGCGCTTGTTTCACAGCCTCTGTCCAATCATTGATACTCATTGAAAGCCCCCGTTAACTAACATAGTGGCAGTATATGTATGTATGAACCTAGATAATGGTGATAAAACGATCATCAATAGTGGGGATATAGGATGTATCTACTCGATTGGTCATCAGTGGGGCAAAATGGGTGTGTTTCAGAAAATTTTATCAGAAATATCATCACAAATTATCACGGGGGTACAGGAATATCAACAAATCTAACATCGGTATCAACAAATACACTTCGGTGCGAATCATCGCTACATCAACCGTGTCAGTCGAAAAACATCTCGTTAGTAGCCAGCATGAAAATTATTGACAGAACAGTGATTGATTCCTTTTGATGTCACGAAAGAAATGCAGAAATAAATTCATGCGGTTGTAGGTGTCTTTTGGCTGTTAAAGTTACATAAAAAGGCGGCGTCTGCGCCTTTGCAGGGGCACCAAGGGAGTGCTTTCCTGTCTTGGTGCAGTTTTCCTTCAGGCACCCGAAAACTGACTCTAAAGCGTGTGAACCATTCGTCTGCAAAACACGGGGTCGTTTCACGGCCTCCATCCCACCGTGATCATTGGTATATTAAGAATATTTGTATTGAGTTTGCTATTTAGTTTAACGGTATTTCTTCACCCCCCGAATACATTAGACACTCTGATATTAATACATGGGGTATCAAGTCCAGTGGAATATCAGGTGATTGAGAATTTCTACCAGCATGGATCTAATTTAAAGTGGTTTTCTCTCGAAGATACAGAATAGAAGCGTTTCGTAGCTTCCGTCATTAGCCTTCTATGCTAATATGATATAATTGCTATTGTGTTAATTTGTATTCTGTCACAGAATAAATCAGGGCGTTCTGATATGCACAATCATCAGGTCCAGTAGGAATATGGTACGTGAGATCGTGTACCAGCATATTTTGTATTTGGAGTGCAGTTGTGGTTTTCTCCTCGGTTGATACAAAATAGTCAGTGTTTTGTAACTTCCATATCACTAGGCATTTATATTGATATATATTATTGCTTTCAAGTTTATTTATATTCTTTTCACTGAATGAATTAAAACGATCGGATGTTCATGGAATATTAGGTCCAGTGGGAATATCAGGTATTATAGATCGTCTACCAGCATATAATCAAAGTGCAGCTGGAGTTTTTGCCTCAGTTGTTACTACCTCCTACCTTCCATCACTAGATATCTATGTATTCTTCAGACCATGTCTTAGTCACATACATGCTACCCTGTCATACCCCACCAATCTCCAACAGTCCCATCTATATCTCATAGTCTGTTTATTTTTTATCGATAAATTCATCCTAAAGGAGCAGAACTATACAAATAATATACAGAAAACCCAGCTGCGTGCCAAGTGGCGAACTATGCCCCCTACGCTGGTCACGGCCTGGACGGAACTCTGGGCCTCTCTATCGGATTTTTCTTTTGCGTCGATTCCTAGGATAAATCTCTTGTAGTATTCGCTTCACCTCGGATAATTGGCGGTAAGGCACTTGCAGGAGTCAGGGCATGCCAAACTTATTGAAATTAGGCAAATAAACTAATAATATCAAAAGGTAGGTGTTTCAACCCAACCTTACTTTAAACCAAGATAAAGAGTGTACTTATACATTATACTACTTCTGGCTAAATGATGGCTAAGACCTCTGTGCATCTAGAGGTGTGACGCTAAACAAATAATTGACACAAAATATATTGTATCTATCCATATATGAAAGCATATATAATTATGTTTTATATGATGAGCTAGACTCTCAAATAAATACCCCCAAAGGAGGGGATTTATAACCTAGCTGTGCGGGGTCACAAATAAAGTCTGAAGGAAAACTTAATCAAACACAGGCAGAAAGAATCTGTTATTGAATCTTATTACTAACAAAATGATAGTACTCAAAAATAAATAATAGAAGTATTTATATATAGCCAATTCTTATCCCGAAGTTACGGATCTATTTTGGCGACCTCCCATTTCTATATAGTCTATCAAGTAGAGGCTGTTAAGCTTGGAGACCTGCTGCGGATATTAGTACGACTTGGCATGAAAGTGAACCCTTCCTGTGGATCAATGCCCGTCGTAGGATCATTTGCACTACACACACTTGACCAAAGCTGACAGAAATTACCTAAGCCATTCAGCGGTGCTTCCAAAACTGACTTTCATGTCAATTGCTTTGTATATTGTTATTTTTAACTTAGAAGGTTTTCATAAAATGGTTGTTTCATGAGGCATCCGTTGAAATCTGATAAGCACCGCTTCCTACTTGCGCAGATTACTGCAAGAATCGTTCTCTGTGTTTTCTGAAAGCGAAACATGGGACATATTCCCAGAAGTGTCCGTATATATCCGAATAATTCCAAATAATTTGTATTTGTAATCTTAAATATAAGGAAAAATAAATGCTTTGATGAGATGTTCCAACACCATGAGGTGTACGTGATTCAGCATCACCAAATCAAGAAGGGAGACATGAAAATCAAAACCATTTTAATTAGGTAGAATGTCTATTAACTAATTATGAAATAATCTCACAATTAGATACATAAATAGTTTTGACTACGCATACTTCCACGTTAACACTTGGAGATGTCTACGTATTTGGAAATAATTATGACTAAGTAGTGCACGGTGAAAAATGTTTTATATACCCCACCAACTGATTATGAATCGTATATCCGAAAAGATAGAACGGAAATTAGAACTGATATGAAAATATCTTGAAACTATTGATTCCAATATGAGAAGTGATAACATAGAGGTGAAAATAAATGTCTTATTATTATTTTGTATCTTTTGACCCTATGTGTTGATGTCCGGCTTATATATTGATAAGCCATCGGCCTGCTGGCCCTGGCGGCCGCGCGTCGACTTGGATAGTGCGTCGACTCCTAGGATAAGTGTCTGTTAGCGCATAAATGAGTCACATGACCAATATATGGCTGCAACAAAGGCGAGGGTGAGAAAGCCGCGTGTTTGTTACTCGAGGAATGTATAAATAGAGGCAGAGGTCGAGGTAGAAAAAAAAGCGTTTCCTCAAGGATTCAGTGACCACTCTAAGCTGGGTCCGTAGTAATTAGTTACTAAAATACAAAACAAGAATAGAACCAAAGGCGCGTTCTAATAGTGTCCTAGTATTCGCTTCACCTTTGAAAATTGGCGGTGGGGATATTTTCAGGAGCCGGGCACGCCAAATCTGTTCCAGCATTTCAGAAAACCAGGCAAATCCATGAAGAAGATCATGTTGTAAGAACGTCCTTGACGAATGCTTTCGCAGTAGTTGGTCTTCAGAACATTCAAGACTTTCACCTCTTACAACTGAATACTAACGCCCCCGAACGTCCCTAATAATCATTACGATGGTCCTTGAAACCAACCAAATGGAATCATCGTCCTATTTTATTATTCCATGCTGAAAGATTTAAGCGCTTGCCTGATTTGAACACTCTGATTTACTCATAGTAATTATGGCCCACCCCCGAAAACGGGATATCTGGCCGTGGGCGCGGGGTTGCACCCATGGCTTAAGGCGCGAGCCATGAGTCGGACCCGCCGAGCACTGCAACAACACTCACATCACCACCAACATCACCGGTACTAGCAACAAACAACAACAAAGAACAAACAACAACATCAAGAAAACACAAGCAACAACAATCAAGAAAAAACAACAATCAACAATCAACAATCAACAATCAACAATCAACAATCAACAATCAACAATCAACAATCAACAATCAACAATCAACAATCAACAATCAACAATCAACAATCAACAATATACCCCCTTCAACAAACCACACCACAAGTTTTCCCACCAAAACACCAGCCCCCGCAGCCGCCCGGCCCCTCGCCATGGGCGTCCGGCGCCGGCTCTCGGCCGCCAAACACTGGCTCGGCCCGCCGCAGAATAGCCGCTCGCCCGTCCTCAACACCGACGCCTTGCTCAGGTACAAAGACACGCTCCAGCCGCTCTTCCCCCCCGCGTACTTCCACCGGCTCGAGCACGGCGCCACACAGGTGCCTGAGGCCGAGCGGCGCCGCGCGCGCTTCGTGCTCCAGCACTCGCTCGCCGTGCCCGTCGCCACCGTGGCCAACCTCCACGTGCGGCCCGGCGACGCGCACTTCCCCGCGTGGCTCTTTGTGTCCGCGTACCTCCCGGTGGTGGCCGCGTGCATGGCGCCGGTGGGAAACTTGGTGTCGTTCGTGGCGCTCCTCGAGCACTGGCAGACAGACGCGGCCACGCAGCAGCCCGTGGCGGACGCCGCGGCACAGCACGCGTTGAACGTGGCGGCGTTCGTGTTGGGCGTGGTGGCCAACGCGGCGCTCTTGTGGAACTTCGCGGGCCAGGCGCGCTACATGGCCGCGCAGAGCGTGCTGGTGGCGTGCTTGGCGGCCGCGGTCGCGTGCTTGGCGGCGGCCGTGGCCTTGGCCAACCGCCGCATCGACGCGCTCGCGCTCGCGCGCTCCGAGGGCTTCTGGCTCGCGGTGTTTACCGTGGCCATGTACGTGGCGTGTGTGGCGGTGCTCGTGCTAAACATGGCGGGCTGCGTGATGCACAAGTACCGTGCGCGCTTCAACTTGGACGCCCGCCAGCGCCGCTTGATGTGGCACACCATCTCGTTCTGCGTGTGGCAGGCCGTGGGCACCGTGGTTATGGCCCGGCTCATCGCCGGCTTGTCCTACGGCGCGTCGCTCTACTACTGCACCGTGTCCATCCTCACCATCGGCTTGGGCGACATCGTGCCCGAGACCGCGGGCGCCAAGGTGTACGCGTTGTTCTTCTCCTTGGTTGGCGTGTTGATCATGGGGCTCATTGTGGCCATGCTCCGCCAGGTCGTGCTCTCCGCGGCCGCCCCGAGTGTGTTCTGGCACCGCATCGAGCGCCGCCGCCGCGCCATGCTGGCGGCCCACGCCGCGGGCCTGCCCCCACCCGACGCGCCCGCCGCCTTTGCCTCCATGCGCGCCATGCGCTCGCGCGTGGCCGCCTCTCAGAAACGCCACGGCCTGGCCGCCACGCTCGCGGTCTTCGTGCTGTTCTGGCTCCTGGGCGCGGCCGTGTTCCGCGCCTGCGAGCACTGGAGCTACTTTAACGCCATGTACTTCTGCTTCCTCTGCCTCCTCACCATCGGCTACGGCGACTTCCACCCGCAGACGCCGTTCGGCCGCGCGTTCTTCGTGGTCTGGGCCATCGCGGCCGTGCCCTTGATGACTATCCTCATCTCCAACGTGGGCGACTCGCTCTTCGCTTTGTCCGACACGCTCGACTCCGTGGGCGCGCGCCTCTTTGACGCCGCCGCCTATCGCCGCCTCCTCCGCCGCCCGCCGCGTCTTCCCGCGGACCGTGCGAAGCCGCCGCGGATGGAGCTGGATCTCCTGCCCGTGCCCCTGGACCCAGCCCTCCCGGGCGACGCTTGTGGAGCGCCCAAGGGTGGCGCCGCCGATCCGTGCCTCGACGAGCAAATGGCCCTCACGCTCGACATCGCGCGTCTGCTCACGCTCCTCCGCCTGGTCGTGGCTGACAAGTTGTCCGAGCCCGAAAAGGAGTACGACTTGCCCGACTGGGAGGAGCACATGGCGCACTTGGGGATCGGCCCGTCCGATGACACCGGCTTCTGGCTCGGCGAGCGCTCGCCGCTACGGCTCCCCTTGCAAGAAACAAACTACCTCTTGCTCAAGCTGCTTGTCAAGCTCGATAACGACATACACCGCTTGATGGCGGCGCAGAACAAGGTCGCTGCGCCCGGGGACGCCGCCACGGCCCGCGAAAAGCCCAGTCCTCTTCACCAAAACGTCCCTTGGGACTCTCCCTGGGACTCTCTTTGAAGCTTCCTTTGAGACTCCTCTTGAGACTCCCCTTGAGACTCCCCGCGTGGGCCCTGATTCTCGTGCTACACTCTTGTATATATATCAGCCGGCTGGCCTGAGGCTCACGGGAACACCGTGATACCCTGCTTGCTCGATATTCGCTCCCACGCCCATGTCTTCGAAGCATTGCCGGTGCTGCTTTGGCGTCATCATGGATTGTTCCTGGCCAATTCCATTGCATCACCCCACTGTCCTTTTCTCGTCTAGTCAAGGACGCGGCTTGGTCTGGCGATTCATCAACACGCATGCTGCATTGTTGCATCCGCTGAGTCAAAGAGCACGGGGCCACCAACGTGTTAGCCTGGGAACATTCTCTCCAACACCAACGTGTTTGCCTGGAAACATTCTCTTCAACTCGTCTCACGACAAGTTTCCACAAAGAGCACGTTGGCTGTGCTTTTGTGGGCAAGCGGGTATGCATCATTCTCGTGTCATGCACGCACACCGCTTACCACACCAGGACCAAAATAGGCCATCCCGTGTCTTCATCAGTTTCCTTGAAGATATGTATTACTTTAGTGGAGTACACGTGGTTGGTTTCAGAGCCAACCATGCCTGATCCTCGCTAGGTGTTTGGACCCGTCAGAATGTAGATAGGGGTCGTTTCGCCAGCGCCACTATTGGGTGGTTACCTGGCATCTGAAGTAAACCCTTTTCCCCCTATGTTCTGTTTCTCGACAACTTCTTGTCACGTAGTCTAGACCCAGGCCCCATTCGTCATGAGGATTCGCTAATTTCACCGAAGCCTTCGAAAAGAACCTACCATATCCTCTTTTCGTCAGACGTGCGTATGTGATTTTCGAGGCCTCTCCCCATTCAGCCTTCTATGTTCTTCCATTCAATCTGAAGCACATGGATGAATTTGCTGGGAATCCTTGCTTCACAACTTTCCTCACTCTTGGCCGACTGCGAATAGCCGCAGCCATCTTGTATCGCTCAAAGCCCGTGGGTTCTGACAGTGATCAGGACTAAGGTAAAGTCTCAGTAGCCTTCCCAAAACTGTAAAGACCGAGGCCCGTCCCTGATTCAAATCACCGCGCTATCTGAAAGAAAATTTAGAAGGCCATCTTAAAACAGAGTAATCATGTGAACAATCAGTATGTGCGAATGGACTCTTGTGAACAAGACAGCTCCTGTCAAAGAGATAAAAAGGGCAGGATCCAGAGTGGGCATGGAATCGGGCAAGCCATGTATGGCATCGCAGTGCTTCTCACTCTTTTCAGTGATCTTTAATCAGTTGTAAGGAACAAAAAAGCTTCGTCTTGTGGATATGTGTTTCCGATGAGGCTTGCGCGGTATCGACAATTTGCACCCATTCTCGTGGTCTTTCCAATGCACTGGACGTTGGGGAACTGGCTCCAAAACACGCCCACTTCGATTTTGTCCCATTTTTATGCCTAAAAAGAACCTGGTAACTTCAAAGCTACTGAAATCAACGAAAACCACAAGTTCAGCTGTTCCCCGAGATTGAGCCGCCCCAACGAGCAGTCGCAACCGGAGCTTCAGACCTCCGATTCTACGACACACCTAAGCCGCAGAGTATAATAAAATCGAACGACAAATTTCATGCTGGCAAAGAAAAAAGAAAAAAAAACCATCTCCATCGCGCCTGTCGACGAATCTAAGCGCAGCGATCCCATCGGTATCTAAGTGACAACACAGGGCGAGACATCCAGGCCTCGCACTATTATACTTGCCATGCAGAGACCATTGCCAGAACCAGAACAGTCACCTCACGCCGAAGAGACCAGAGACTCAATTATCAAAAGACAAAGCGGCCAGAAATCGCAAGCCTCGTCCATGCAAATATAAGCAACAAAAACACAAACTACCCGCATTTAGCCCGTCTTCTGGAGAGACTCTTGGGTCTCTGGACTTTCCGGCCCTGGCCCCAGAAAAATGTCGCATACCTCGCGGCCCCGGGCCTGCGCTTATCTCTGGCCCCAGTGCGATAGGTCCATTGATACCGTAATCTTCTCAGACCATCAGCAAAAGTGACACTGTCCATCGAATTCCACGAAATGCCCTGCGCCGAGACCCCCGGCACCGCACGTGACCCGGTCATCTGGCGTGTTTCCCGCTGGAACGTCACGTTGTCGCAGCTCCAGTATGTAACTTTCACCATCATAGGCGTGGCGCTCCTCTGGCCCTGGAACTGTTTTCTCAGTGCGTCGGCGTATTACGGCGAGCGGTTCGCCCACTCGCCCGGCTTGATGAAAATATACTCCTCGACGATGATGTCGGTGTCGACCGTGACGTCGACCACGTACAATTACTACTTATCGCAAAAGCAGACGGGTGTCGATTACAAGCATCGTATAAACATGGGCTTGGGCCTCACCATCGCAGTGTTCGTGGTGATGGCCTTTTCGTGTGTCGCAAGCATGTTCATCCGGATGCAAGACAATGTGTTTTTCGTTGGGCTCATGGGCATGGTGCTTGTCAGCGCCATGGCCACGTGCTTGGCCCAGAACGGCACCATGGCCACCGTCAATGTGATGGGCCACATCTACACAAACGCCGTCATGGTGGGGCAGGCCATTGCCGGCATTCTCCCTTCGGTTGCCCTCATTGTGTCGATTTTGGTGGTGGGCGACAACGGCCATGGAAAGGCCGCGCCAGACGAGGCCCCGTATGTCGACAAGAACTTTGGCTTGTTCGTGTACTACATCACCGCCAGCTTGGTCTCGATGGCGTCCATAGCTTTGTTGGCTCTCATTGGCTGGCACAAGTCGGACTCCATGTATAGAGCCTTGACGGACTTGGTGTCTGAGGAAGAGGGCCTTGAGGCCGAGCAGCCAGAGGACGTCCCTGTGCAAACGACCCACGTGCCCTTCCACGTCCTATGGTGCAAATTGAAGGCTATTGTGCTGACGATCTTCCTCACATTTGCCGTGACGCTCCTGTTCCCGGTGTTTGCGCTGATCGTGGAGTCTGTGCACGGCGAGTCGCATTTCGTGCTTCTCAGGAAAAACATCTACATTCCCTTTGTTTACTTTGTCTGGAACCTCGGCGACCTCATGGGCCGTGTTCTCTGTGGACGCCTGAAATCGAGGGTGCTCATCAGGAACCCGAGGACCCTCATCACGTACTCCGTGGGCCGATTGGTGTTTATTCCCTTGTTCCTCACGTGCAACATACACCCCCTGGGCAAGCCTCCGGTGTTGTCCTCCGATGTGTGGTACATTTTGCTTCAGTTTTTGTTTGGGTTTTCGAATGGCCAGCTTGTCACGTCCTGCTTCATGGTGGTCGGCGACCATTGCGACACGTCTGAGGAGAAGGAGGCCGCCGGCGGATTCACCTCCGTGTTTTTGAGCGTCGGGCTTGCCGTGGGCAGTATTCTTAGCTATTTGTTGGTTTTGCTTGTCGATTGAAGATAATGGTGACCAGTGGTGAAGCTCCAGAGCGCGATTGGTCCAGACGTGCAATGCCTCGATTTTCGTTCGTGGCCAAGTATGCACTGAGAGCAAAGCATCTTGCTGCTGAAAATACGAGATACGCTTGAAGGTCATAGGTCGTCAGTTTTGGATGCCCACATGGGCCGGGTGGACGGAAACGGTTGACCACGAAGCGTCTGTCATGCGAAGCGTTCTGCCTGGGCACGTCTTGCGGTATGTTCCCGATGCTGTACTAACTGAACACGACAGATTTCTTGACGAGAACAAAAGTGTCGAACCGCCTCACAGATCGAGCCGGAAAATCTGATGTACTCAACTAGGATGTATGCGATCTTACACGCGCCACTGGGGCTGCCATGGCCACATTTGAGTCCTGCTGGTTAACCCTACTCGGAAAGTTTAGAGGGCCAGATTCCCATCTGCTCTCAAAGCCTACACATATATCCTAGTGTCTATTGTTGGACTTCAAGCAAGACTGTTCCTACTTCCAGTTGCTGGCCAAGCTAGAGCTTTTATCGCCGGGTTTCTACATCAGTCATAGCATTACAATTGACCGCGACAAAACACTCTAACTCCTTTGCATTCTGAAGCTTGGTATGCAACACTTCAGGACAGCGCAACTGGCCATCAAAGACCACGCTCAGGCAAGTATGAAGCAAGCTCGCCGCCGCACCCAGTGCGGCCGGTCACGTGACGCGCCTGGCGCAGTATCCCACGCGTTCGCAAGCGACTAGTCAGCTATACTACTTTAGCCGCCACTAAAGCCCCCAACCCGGCCGGCATTCCCACCCAAACCACGGTCCAAAGCTTTGTAAATCCACCCACAACAAGGCAAATATCCCATTTACCTGCAGGTGTCCCGCAAAGCAAAAAAAGACCACCCCTGCCGCCAGATCTCGCCTGCCGCCAGACCTCACAGGGGCTCCAACCTCCGCCCACCGCCGTCAGACGCCCCCGATTTTATCGCCACAATGTCGTTTTGGGCAGAAAACAAACACACGTTCAAATCAGCCGGGATCGCCACGGCCAAAGGCATCGGCTCCGGCACAAAGGCGCTCTCCAAGGCCGGCTACAACACGTACAAAAACCACGACGCCGCCAAGAAAGGCGGCCTGGCGCCCGGCGAAAATAGCACGCTGCCGCCGCCCTCCGGCCCCGCGGCCCCCATCATGGATAAGGAGAAATTGCACTCCTTGCCCCCGCCGCCCAAGCGGAACGTGCCCACCTATGCCGCGCCTTCCCGCGGTGAGGTCTCCGCGTACCTGGGCGCCACTATCCAGGCTGCGTCCAACGAAACCGCCGGGCCCCCGACGCTGGGGCCTCTGGCGGGACCGCCGGGCCACGTCCTGCAGGCAGTGCCGCCGGCGCCGTTGCCGGCCCGGCCCGTGCCAGCAAATCCAAGCGGGCCTATGCCGGCAGACCCGCCGCCAATAGCCTCGCGGCCACGCATGCCTGTGCCAGGGTCCTTGGACAATGCTCAGGCGCCGGCCGCTGCCACGGCCGCTGGGGCACCCGTCATTCCCACCCGAGCCCAACCGGCCCCTTACTTGGAAAGTCCATCTCCACAGAGCCTTCCCAACCCACAGAGCCTTCCCAATCCACAGAGCCTTCCCAATCCACAGAGCCTTCCCAATGCACCAAACGCTCTGAACCCACCAACCCCACCGAATCCACTGCACCCTCCCAACCCCTCTCTGCAAACCCCCCACTCCCAGAACCCGGAGCAACAGGTCAAGCGCGTGCCCAAGCCACCGCCCGACGTGTCGATGTTTGCGCCACCGCCAGTGCGCAGAGACAGAGGCGAGGCGCAGGCTCAGGGACAGCCCGGGGCACTCTCGTCGGCAGGGGCCCATGTTCCGTCGTTACCACCAAGAGCAGGCTCGGTGAGCGCATCGCCTCCGCCATCATACTCAGAGACGGCGCCCGCGCCGGCGGGCTCTTTGGGCCACGGCTCGGAGAACGGCTCGGATCAACCGCCCTCTCGCGCCCCTGTGAGATATACGGCCATCGACGTCTCCAAGCTCGGGCCCCCGCCGCCCAGAAGGCCGGGTGCGGCCGAATGGCCAGCTTCCAGAACCGAGTCGGCCGCGTCCGTAAGCAGCGCTAGTGTGGTGTCCCCGCCTCCAAGGCCCGTGTCGGTCAGTGCAGCCGCCTCTCCGCAACCCTCTCATACAACGGTGCCGCCGGTGAAACCGAAGAAAACCCCTCCTCCCAAACCGGCAAAACTTCAGCAGAGCGAGCTTGCTCCGCCAAGCGCGTCGCCGTCTCTTCCTCAGCAAAGTCCATTGCCTCACAATCCTGGAATCCGGTCTGTGAATGGCCTTGAGGCGCCCTCTGAACCGACGGGAGTGGCTCCTGTCGCGTCCATGCCTTCGGCACCAAACTTTGCCGCTGAGATCGCCATGTTGAAGCTGCATATGTCGCAAGGCCCCGGGTCTCAAAGTCCCGAGAGCCATGCGAAGCCCCAGCGGCCTGTTAAGCCGTCAAAGCCCCAGCTAAACCAGCAGCCGGTCCTTCCATCGCAATCAGCCACCTTTGAAACGGCCAAGCCCGAATCAAATGACAAGCCCGCGAAGCCCCCGAAACCCCAAAAACCACCGAAGCCAGGTAAGCCTGCGGTGTTCTTTTCCACCCCTTCACTGGTAGCCCCAGAAATTCGGAGCATACCAAGTAAGCAGGCACCCAAACCTCTCGTGTTGCCTTTCTCCGTCGAGCGCTTAAACCACCCAACTCCACAGAGCCATATGCCGGGATTCAGAATCCCGGTCAAGGGCCAGTTTCATCACGAAGAGAGCCACAAAGACGCGGAACAGGCGGGCATTGAATCCAGCCATGAAACGCCCAGTCGGGAAAAGTCGTTTCCAAGCCCTGTGCAAATACCGCTTCTGGCCGAACCCGGAACCCACCCTTCTGTCAACCGTCTTGTGCCAGGCTTTAGAGTACCAGTGAAAGGCCAGTTCAATCAAAACAGGAAGCCAGACGAATTGGAATCACCCTCCCTGGACCCCAGATCCACCCGGTCCACTCCCCCTCCCGTGCCGCCATCGAGAAATTCCAAAGTTCAATCCAACACGTCTTCTGCATCTTCAACTCCACCTCCTCCTCCGCCCGCGAGGAATTACACCAGGGCTCCAGCACCAGTACCGCAAGAAGCAGTTGTGCGTCCCACGGTGGACCTCGAGCTATCCACCGGTTGGTATGCCAACATAGACTCTCCTCTTGTGCTTCCCTCTGCGCTTCTGGGCCTCAATTACTCCTCGAGCTTCCTGACCACCACTAAGTCTTTTCCTAGTGGACCTCTGCAAGAAAACATACGTACATTAGACGTGAGATTTCAGGATTTATCGAGGGCAATTTACCAGATAAAATGGATTGGTGACAGATTCGCGGACGCGGTAGGGGAGATGATCAAATTTGTTCCATCGCCAATTGAACACAATTGTCCTACAAAGAAGCAGTTGGTGGAATACAGCGAGAAATTCGGGGGTTATGTGACTTCCTGGTGCTCACACAAAGAGGGCCAACAAGTTGGGACTGGGGAGTGTTGGGATCTCGCCAAGGAAGCACTCGCTAAGGGATGTGGCAAACATGCGTTCGTCTCGCAGTATTATCACCATGGCTATCCTATTTTGGAACTCACGGGCACTGCCTCAGGCAAAACAGTATCTAAGGGTCCCGAGGACGAGATCAGACCGGGAGACGTCTTGCAATTCAAACTGGCCACTTTCTATAATAAGCATACAGGCGTCACGCAAACCGTTGGAAGCCCGAATCACACCGCCGTTGTGATTGAGAAAGGTCAAGAAAGTTTGTTGGTGTTGGAGCAAAACGTCCAGGGGGTGAAAATTGTCAGGAAGGGAGAATATGTTTTGGGCAATATGACAGGAGGTTCTGTCATGGTATATAGGCCTGTTCCGGCCACATGGGCCGAGTGAGTATTTTCCCTAATTGAGTCGCAACCCTATATTCCACTACCGCTCGCTGTTGAGTCAACGCGTCAGTGCCGCATACACAAAAAAGAATACTACATAATCTCTGATTGTCGCAAAAGACATGGACTGCAAAAGAATTTAAGAAAAGACCACTCGCTAATTCAGTGCCGTCGCGTGCCCGATGCAGGATGATGGTATGGCATAGACAGTCATCTCGCGAAACAGTCAAGAGATGAGGTTGGCGCCAATAGTCAAATCGGTGAAGTCATCGCTCAATTCGAAATGGCCACTGACGAAATACAAGCTCCAGCCCTTTCGACGCCACAAGACGATTCTGCGTTTACTTACGCGAAAGTCAACAAGGCCGAGATTCGAAGATCCCATCTTCAGCTCGCAGAGGGCGATGACTATGTTGCAAGAATCCACGAGTACTACTCTCTAGATGAGTTGGCCTCATTTTTGTGCGGGACATCTCCCGCAGAAAATGGCGAGCAGGGCAACAAGTACAAAAGGGTCACCCTTCAATTTCCAGACCTGTTGATCTGTGACTCGGCCACGATCGTCCAGGAACTTCAGAAAAAGCTCAAGTTGACCAGCCAAGATACTTGCAGTCAACCGCCAGACCTCCTGTGTTCTTCCGAAGAAAAGGCTCCCGGTTTGAAGTGTCAAAGTGGAAGTTGTACAAGCAAATGCGTGACCCAAAGTTCGTGCTGCTCTGACCCCATGGACTCCAACCAGAGATTGTGGATTTTGGCCGACACATCGTATTCTGCCTGCTGTATTGATGAGGTCGCAGCACAGCACGTGAACTCTGACTTGGTAGTCCACTTTGGAGACGCTTGTCTAAACCCGGTGGCGTCCTTGTCTTCGGCATACGTGTTTGGGAAACCGCGCCTTGATTTAGGACACCTTGCAAGCGAGTTCGAGGCCCGGTATCCTTTGTCTTCATTCAAAGACCAGAAAGTGGTGCTCCTCGCTGATGCTCCCCACACGTATCTTCTAGAAGCCTTGGCAAGGAGGCTCAGCGAATACCAAATAATTGTCACGGACTTGAATTTGTCTGACGAGCACTCGCTGATCATCGGACACCAGCCACAGCTTTGTCCAGCCAGCAACCTCCGTGCGCTTGGGAGGGTGTTCAGAGGGCTTGATGTGGAAGATAATGATGACTCGGTTCTCAGCGAGTACGACCTCTTCCACATCGGGCTTCCCGAGGCGCCTCGTCTCCTCCAATTGACCACGAAGTTCCAGTCGGTGACCACGTTCCACGAAAACAAGGTATCGCAGGGACCATTTCCCAACTTGATGCGCCGTTACAGGTACATGCACATGGCTAGGGCAGCAGGAACGGTCGGGATACTTGTCAACACGCTCTCGCTTGCCAACACCAAAGTGTTGGTCAACCAGCTCGCAAAAAAAATCAAGGAGGCCGGAAAGAAGCACTATATTTTCGTGGTCGGCAAGCCCAACGTGGCGAAGCTAGCCAATTTCGAGGCTGTGGACATGTGGTGTGTGCTCGGGTGTGACCACCAGGGCATCATCTTGGACCAGACCAGCGAGTACTTCAAGCCGATTGTCACCCCGTACGAGCTTATTCTCGCCATTGGCGATGAGTTCAGCTGGACGGGCAAATGGGTCACGGACTTCCGAAACGTCTTGAGTGAGATAGGCGAGGATGACGTGCCGGAGGCGCCACAAGGCGAGAGCTCGCAAAACAGCGGGTTGCCCGAAGACCAGGAAAGCGACGAGGAGCCCGAGTTCAATCCGGTCACGGGGCTGTATACAAGCACGGCCCGGCCTTTACGGCGACTCCAGCACCTCCGGGTGACCATGAACGAGGCCGATGATCTGCAAAGCGGAGACTCTGCGGGCACGCCGAACGGCAACCCCGGTGCCTTGGTGCAAAGGCCCTCTGGCGCTGTGGCCCTCCGCGGGACGGTCTCAACATCTGCAGCACATCTCCAGACCAGACAGTGGACTGGATTGGGAAGCGATTGGACCGAGGATGCAGATGCAGACGGTGCTGCCGTGGAAGAAGGCACCAGTGGCATTGCACGTGGCTACGCGTTTGATGTGGAGAACCGCAATGCGTGATTGGGGCTTGAGGGTGCTTGGTCTGGTGTGCGTCGCATGGTGTGGATTGATGTTCGGTGGTATTCAGATAACTGAGTGCCAGGAATTGACTTCATGGAAATGCGCATCAGCTGGACTCAGTCAATGGAAATGAACATCATGTGGACTCAGTCAATGGGAATGAACATCATGTGGACTCAGTCAATGAAAATGAACATCATGTGCATTAATGCAAATGAGCATTATTTGGATTCAGGTAATGGAAATGAACATCATGTGGACTCAGTCAATGGGAATGAACATCATGTGGACTCAGTCAATGAAAATGAGCAGGAATTCCGTCAATGGAAAGTAACTGGAGTTTAGTCATTGCAAATGCATATCCAGTGGTACCCACTAAATGGGATTGACCATCATGTGCATTAATGCAAATGAGCATCAGCTGGATTCAGTCATTGCAAATGATCATTATTTGGATTCATCAATGGAAATGACCATCCGGTGCAACTCGCTTAACGGGCATTATTCATTTAATGGAATTGATCATCCGGTGGAAGTGCGGGAATGAAATTACCGGCCTTTCTGCCAGCCCTGCTCTCATTGCCATGGTCTGTGCTCAACGGGGACATTGTCAATGAAGCGCACAGGCCCCATCTCGCTTCCTGCACGGAGCCCGCATCGTGCATGGGTCGTGCAGGGCCGCGCCGGGCCCGGCCCAGGCCCCGTGGTCTACTCTGGCCCACTGTCGCCGGATACGGCGTTCATCCGTGGTGCCGTCTTTTGAGCTGCTCTTGAACCATTGGGAATTGTATTTCCGATATCCGCAAGCCTGCCCCGGACCAGCATTTCTCGCGGCCAACGATCAGGACGCACGCCCCAAATACAAACCCGCACCATGCCCATCGCGTACCTGTTTAGCGTGGACTCTCTAGTCCATCGGCTCACGCAACACCGCATCTGGGCCGCCGTGGCTCTATGCGGCCTATGGTATGTACGAGCCGGCCGCAGAAGCCCTCGCGTCACGTGATGTACTAACCCCGCAAGCATACGCTGTGTTTCCGACCGGGCTGGCCTTCTCGCAGGGGCCGTCTACCTCGGCGTCGAGTTGCTTGCACTAACAAACAGAATCGCCAAGCTCCCTACCTCCCCTCTTCCCCCATTGGGGCCCAATGACGTGGCAATTGTCACCGGAGGCCTGAGCGGGCTTGGGCTCGAGATGGTGAAAATGCTCCTGCAGAAACACAGGCTCCTGCGGGTGTTTGTCTTGGACATCACGGAGCCCGAGCCGGGCCTTGGCGACGCCGTGCTTTTCCTCCGGTGCGACTTGGCCTCGTGGCAGGCCGTGGACGCGGCGTTGTCGCAGATCTCGGCCCGGTGCAAGGCGCTGGGCCGGCCGGTCAGTGTGGTCATCAACAACGCGGGCGTGCGGCTGGACGGGTGTCTCTTGGCCATGGCGAGAGAGTCCATCCAGCGCGATTTCACAGTCAACACCTTTGCCCCGGTGTCGATTTTGCAGCGCGTGGTCTCGGAGCACGTGGCCACCCACGCACATCGCAGATTATCCATCGTCACGGTCTCGTCGGTGCTTGCGGCCTTGGGGCCGCGGAACCTCCTGTCGTACTCTGCCTCGAAGGCCGCAGCCACGCAGTTCCACGAGGTGCTCTCACGCGAGTTGGCCGAGCTTCCCTCCGTGAGAATGCTTTTGGTGATGCCTGGCCAGTTGACCACGCAGATGTTCAGTGACCTTGAGCCCAGCAGACGCTTTGTGGCGCCACTCGTGGACCACCGTGCACTCGCAGAGTCCATTCTCGAAAAGGTCGAACTAGGCGAGGAGGGCGTTATGTGTGAGCCGTTCTACGCAAACTTCGGCTATTTGATCAAGGCGCTACCGTGGAAACTACAGCAGATGGCGCGGGACTTTTCGCAGATGGACGAGAAGATCAAGCCCTAGGCCGCCCTGCGATGCTTCCGGGGACATGCCATGGATCTAACACATTGTCGCACGGTGGCTTGGTTGAACATTCCATGGACGAAAGGCGTTGCCGTATGATCGCTGCATCAAACATTTCATGGACTAAACACGTTGTCGTATGATCGCTGCATCAAACATTTCATGGACGAAAGACGTTGTCGTATGATCGCTTTCTCAAACATTCCATGGACTAAACACGTTGTCGTATGATCGCTTTTTCAAACATTTCATGGACTAAACACGTTGCCGCATGATCGCTCCATCAAACACACCAGTGCTCAGACTGGACCGGCCCCAGCTCCCAGCCCTGAGGTCGCCCACTAAATAAAAACACTCACTGATACAATTTCATTCCCATTTACATAATTCCATATATGACCACCAGCATTTCCTCGGTGCTCCGCTCGGCCACGCGACTACTGCTGCTTCTTCTCCAAAAGCTCTCTGAATATCTGCTTGCTTTCCTCGTGGTTCAAGAAGCCGAATGCATCAAACATCTTGGCAAACGGAATGCTCTCGGTGACTGGCGCAGAGAAATTGTCGTTTATGACCACCTTGACGTCATAGATCGGGTCAAAGGGCTCCGCCAGCGCATACACCGAAATCTTCTGTTTCTTCTCGTTGAACCCAATGTACTTGTTGTTCTTGTAGCCCTTGCCATTCGAGAGAACATACATCGCCGCAGAAATGACAGCGTATAGCGCAATGAGTGCCACTATAACGTAGTAGCTGTCGTTGAACGAGACGTTTTTCTCCAAGTAATAGAGCCCGCCTGCAATGGCAACCGTGGAAAAACCGAGCGCAAGCTTGAGGTCGCCAAGAGCAAACGATTGTTCGTAGCCCAATTGCTGGAATAGCTCTGGAAGTGCCTCGTCGACGGCCAGGCGCAATTCTGCCACCGAGCTGAAATGTTAGTTTTTGTTCCGGGCCGATGAAACATAGCAAAGCCTTTTTGCTGCCTGCTGTGCATTACACGTTACGTACTTTAAGTTGACTTTCTTTCCCATGGTGATGTGATGATAAGAACAGGTGGTGTCTTCGCGCATGAGTTTATGTGCGGCCGGGGATGTCTTCGCGCATGAGTTTATGTGCGGCCGGGGACGCGGGCCAGCACCGAGCCGCGTCCAAAGACGGAAAACCATTTTCGGCCCGTTTCGTCCACCCAATGATTTTTTTGGGTTTTGGGATAGCGAAGGAGCCAGTGATCAGAATTGGTTTTTCGTCGTCTGCCGAAAAAATGGAAGCTAGCGCAGGGAGCAGCCCATTGTTTGCACCATGTCTAGCCCAGGTGCAATGGCACACGACGGCACGCCAGAACAGGCTCTGCCTCAGGGCCTAACAGGCACGCCACTCACGACGAGAGAAGTATGAACTTCTTCTTCTTCTTCTTCTTGCCGCTGGGGTTTTCCGCCTCGTACCTGGCAATCTCCTCGCGAGCCTTCCGGATCATTTCCTCGGCGTCCCACGCATCCTCTTCTTCAACATGCCTCGAGTCGGTTTTGGGGATTTTCATGCCCCAAACGGATTTCTGCAACTGGGGGGACCCTCCGCCAGCTTCGCCGTCGGATACCTCTGCGCTGTTGCTGTTCGGCTCGGTCTCGGCGGTCTCGCCTGACAAAGCAGGAAGCTCTCGATGGTCCGTAATTGTCAAACTGCCAAACAGAGCCAGTGGCATCCATGAATCCGCGCCTTGGCCGGCGTCGTGTCGGCTATTTCCCCCGTTGTTCTCCCTCTCTATATACTCCCTGGCCCTTCTTTCTTCTTCGTTCAC
The DNA here is from genome assembly GCF_001664035.1 of Metschnikowia bicuspidata var. bicuspidata NRRL YB-4993. Lineage (NCBI taxonomy): Eukaryota > Fungi > Ascomycota > Pichiomycetes > Serinales > Metschnikowiaceae > Metschnikowia > Metschnikowia bicuspidata. Next base: position 1,542,060 of record NW_017387732.1, on the reverse strand, counting down.
GGCACGGCGCCTGTCCAGCTCCTCCTTCTTGAATTTCCTCGACGACGACTTGGTGCGTTTCTGGAGAGAGGGCTTGAAGGCGTCCCACAGATCTTTGGAGATGTATTCGTTGTTCTGCCAGTTGCACTCCAAAAAGCCGATTGATGTTCCCAGAGGCAAATGCAGGAGATACTTGTACTTCGTTGCAGCGGTTTCCGAGTCTAGCTCTTCGAACTTGATGTTCTCTACTTTGGCAATCACCGAGAACGGCAACTGCGTATAGTCCAGATTGAAGCTGGTCTTCAACACCTTCATGTCAAGAGGCGAGAGCACGTATGTGGAGGAGGACTTGAAGCCCGTCTGGTAGTAGTAGAACGTGGGCTGATGTGGATCCGGCGCTTGTTTTGCTGGTTCCTTCGAGCTGCGATCGGTGAAATCGGACGAGAATTTCGAGGCCCACTCCTGCAAGTCGTTGTCAATGGACTTGAAAGCGAGCTTGTAGAACGTCCCGTCGTCGTCATAGAGTTCTTGGTCAAGCTCAAGCGCCTTTCTCAAGTCCGTTTTTTCCTGTTCGTACATCTGCGACAAATAGCTGAAGTCGCCTTTGAAAAACCTCAGGTACTGGCTCAAGTCCGGCTCTTCTTGGTTTGCCCACGGAAATGTTTCACGAAGCGAGCCTGCGTCAAGCCAGCTCGGAGCCGGCACAACGCTATCGGCAGATCTTGTCATGAGAGACAAAACGACCTCGTCGCCGATTTTGGGAACCTCGAAACGTTCGTCGACATTGTCTATTTGCACGGGTTTGACGTCTTGTTTGCGGATGATCGATCCGCAAAGGGGGCAGTCGTTGTACTTTTCAACGACGGCCTTGCTTTCTTTCTTCATTTTTGTGGGCACCTCGCTTTCCAACAACGAAAGAAGACAGGTGAGACACAAAATATGACCACAAGCGGTCACCATTCGTGGGGCCACCAATTCTTCCGAGAGGCAGATGGGACACGCGTTGCCCTTCGGCACGATGATGCGCAAGATGTCTTGCGTATCGACAGGAACATTGGGGTCAATCTGTTGCGGCCTGTACGACTTGCGATGGTCCACAACAAACTTGTAGTTCACGTTGATGAAGCGCATTCCGTGCAAGAAAAGCTTCTTTTTCGAGACCCGGGGTCTGTTTGATGATAGGCGGCGTGGCCGGTGGTGGTTTTGGTGGTATTCGGTCAGATCTCGGTACAGCAGGAAGTCCAAGAGATGGTTGATGGAGATCTGGTTCTTGCGCGAGCTCCCGCTGTATTTTTTGTTCGCCTTCACCTGCCTCTCGATATGTTCCGAGAAGTCGTCATTTCGGTTGATTCGGGGGAGCTTCTTCTTGTTTTTGGGTTTTGCGCCTTCTCTCCCGTCAAGATTGCTGTTGCTCATAGTTGAGGGAAACCCAAGAGCATGTTGCGGAGATACCTCCAACGTATGCGATGAGTTGTTTTTCGAATTTAGCCTTTCGGGAAGGCTAATATGAAAAGTGCTTGTGAAGCGGGGCGGCGGGTGTGGTCGCGTGTTCTAGGAGTCCCCACCGGTCTTGGGGCTTCGGACTTCGGATTCCTGAGTAATTCCATGGCAAACACCCATCACGTTTTATGTGAGTGGAAGCATGCAGGTGCGACGTCTTGCAGGCAGCCATGTCGGATTTGCTTCTCAGGGTTTGCCGCCGTCCATTCCCTCAAAAATTGATTTCTTTGCGTTAGGCATTTTCGCTATCTTGATAAGATGTTTCTGGTTGTCGGCCACAATACATTTCTCTTTTCAGGGCCTTGCATTGTCATCCACCGCAAAGGCTTGTCCCAAAGCCCGGGGAGACCAGTGCACCAGTGGGCTCCGGCTCGGAGCGGACTTCCGCTATGACCATACAGCGCAAAGAAAAGAAACAGCCGTAGCCGCCGAGACCTTTAGTCACTTGTCTTACTGCCGCCAGCGCGGTCGGGCCGCTCAGCCACAAAGACGGCTTGGCTTTTGTGCTGCAAATCCGAACAAACATATAAGTAGCCCACCTGTCGCCCCAGTGCGCACCAGCTCCACCAGACATGGTCACGTGCGCTACTGGGTGCACCCAGAAACACCGGAGCCCGCGGGGCTGAGGCGATTTCCATACACTGACCTACTGGCAAATCTAGGTGCTGCGCCAGGATCTACACGCTACTTTTGACACACCAAATTCAGGAGACCTACTATTGAACACCGTGGGGCACAAAGCAAGGTGCTGTCAGACTATATTTCCTAGATGCCGTCGAGTTACTCGAGGTTAGCCACAGACACTCTTCCCTCCCAGCCACCGGCTTACGAGGATGGCCCGTCGTATTCGCATAGCCCAGCCGACGCGGCACAAACCCCGCCTTTCGAGCAGTTTGAGATTGACGAGGACGAGGTCTACGAGCCTGCGAAAAGAGGCTCGTTGTTTCAAAGACTCGAGTTCCGGTCGAAACAAGTCATCTACACCTTCAAAGACCGCGTGGTGGCACCGCTCATATACATGCTCACTCCGTTGGGAGAGGCGTACAAATATATCGCCTTGCGGTACGAGCAAGCCATCCTCAAGATAGGCAACCCGTTGGTGGTCAAGCGGCTCCTCTACGTGATCGTAGTCACTGTCGTCATTAATGTGATCCCTATCAGCGGCAACTCCGACGGGGTGAACGGCTCAAGCGGCGGGACCTTCTCCAGTGGCAAATTCTACGATATCGACAAGCTTGGCGACACGCTCAGGCTGTTCATCCATACCAAGACACTCAAAGAGAACATTGAGTACTTGTCTTCCATGCCTCACTTGGCTGGCTCCACTGGTGATTTGGCTTTGGCAAGATATGTTGAGAGTTACTTCTCGTACAATGGAGTCAGTGAAATTGACTTCCACGAGTTAGACAGTTTTCTCAACTTCCCGAAGCGGGATGGTACTTACTTGAAACTTGCCGATGACTCCTATGAGGCCACTCTTTACGAGGATTCCGGAGACAAAATGCAAGATTGGGCCTTCAATCCCAACTCCCCATCTTCCGACGGAGAGATTCATGCTCCTTACTTGTATGTGGGTGGCGGATCTGCCACTGATTTCGCTCGACTCCTTGAGGGCGGCATCGACATGAAGGGCTCGGTCCTTGTGATCAATTATGGTGGTGGTATTCCAGAGGCCAACAAAGTTGCGGAAGCCGAAAAGCACGGGGCAAAAGCTGTTGTCTTCGTCACTCCCATCATACATTGGGCGGGCACAGAACGTGAAGATTCCATCCAGAAAGTAAACGTAGGACTCACCAGACACAGCCCTGGCGACGTGCTCACACCTGGCTGGTCTTCTCATGATACTAATTCTCCGAGATTAAGCTGGAGCAAATCGGCAGCGACTGCCAAGATCCCATGTATACCAGTGTCTTTCAAAGATGGGCAGCAACTTCTTCAGAGACTAGGTCAAAAAGGTGTCCAGTTTGAAGACAACTTTTGGTCTGGTTCCAATAGTGCGAGTGATATGGTGAAGCTTCGTGTCAGCCAAGAAGAGAGGTCAACACATCTGATATGGAACGTTGTTGGTTCAATATCCGGAAGAGAACAGGCCGACAAGGGAATCATTTTTGGTGCCCCAAGGGACTCTGTTGGGTATGGTGCAACAACCTCTGCCAGCTCCACCGCAGTCTTACTTGAACTTGTCAAAGCATTCACTTCTTTGCAAAGAAGATTCGATTGGAAGCCTGCGAGATCCATTCATTTTGTTTCCTTTGACGCCAGCGAGTATAACTTGGCGGGCTCTGCAGAGTGGGTTGAAAGCAGGAAGAAAAAACTACAAGAGGAGGGGTACACTTACATCGAGGTAAGTGATATTCATGTTGGCGACATCTTGAGTGTTACCGCCAACCCCTTATTGCATGATCTCATCAAAGACGAATTGAAAAAAGTTGAGTTGCCCGGTCCCAAACTGACGTCTGATACAAAACTCACACTTTATGACCTTTACAGAGAGCTGCATGGAGGGAATGACAAAATCTCAAACAATTTTCTCCAAACCAAGGATTTCATTCCATTTATTAACTATTTGAACATACCAACATTGGATATTGGATTCCGCGCAGGAGATGATGCGGTCCCCAAACATTCTTGTTTGGATACATTTTCAAACTTCGAAAAAATCGAAGATTCTCTAATGCTGCATCATGTGGCTATAGTGGAGCTTCTTGCAAGGATTGGCTTGCGTCTAGCAGAAGAGCCATTGATTCCTTTCCAATTCGGAACTTTGACTGATACCTTGAAAAATTATAAAAAAGATTTAGAGAACTTCTCTGATACTGTCATATCAGGCATGCATTTAGATGTTGTTCCTCAAATGCAATATGACTCTTTGCACCGCGGACTCGAACGTCTTGCAAATGGGGCTGGCATGATTGATGGATTCAGAAAAGACTGGACTTCTTTTATTAGAAGCTCCTCCTCTTTAGAGCCCGTTATGTTAGCGGCCGCAAGGCGATCTGCGAACAATAACATGCTTAAATTCAATCGTGTCTTTTTGTCTACTAGTGGCATTCCAGATCGGCCTGGATACCTCAACTTTCTCTTCGGTGTCCCATACGACGCACCAGAACAAGATGATACCTATGAATGGAATACTTTCCCTATGATTCGAGATTATGTTATGAAAGGGGAGTTTGAAAAAGCTCAATTTGAAATTTCACGAATTTCAGCCCTTTTGGAAGATGCTTCTCGAGTCATCTTGACTTTATGAGTAGTCAATTTGAGTCGACTCCATATAAATTCTTAATTTGATCATAATGTCGACTTTAGACCGTCCAATTCGCTAATCTTTTATGCGTTATATGTAATGTTATCAAGAACTAGTAGGAAAATGAGGAAAACATTCAAATGTAATGGTATTCAAAGTTTTTATACTGAGAGTTTCTTTTTGTGAAAGTTTTAAATTTTATTGGTTTAACGTTTTCTTTTTGAAAATATCCAAAGTCAAATTCCAGCCTTATGGACAAAAAAAAAACGACAAATATATTACTAAATTTTGATTTTAACACATTTTTGTATAAAAATTTTTAAGATCAAACTTTTGAGAAACTTTTAGGCTAGGCTCGTAATTTAAGTGAAATAAATGGAAAGGAGCGGATTAGCTTTTCGTGTCTTCATACGTATATGCGTGTAGCACGTTTGATAATGATTCTGTTAGATGAGTCAAAGCACATTGACCCATATCTAGTGTTGGGGCATGAAAAAAAAGAAATTCTCAAAATTTAAACGATGTCAATGGAATTAAACCATCTTCATCATATCCTTCGATATATGAAGTATGTTCAGATATGAGTGCGCGAAGTGTATAAACGTCCTGTTTGGCAAATGCTAAGCTCAGTATATTTGTAATTTAATGTCGCTTCATTTCAATCTGCGACAGGTCTTTCCCTTAAAGTAAAAAAAAAAAATTGGCACGTGAACCTACTCATTTGATACCGTTGATCCCGTATTTGACTTCAAGGCCCAGAACCCAGATGTAACAAGGGTACAACCAAGCCACGAATATAATAGAGCAGCACTGAAAAATTCCAGAGTCCTTCATTCGTCAAAAAACTACTGTAAACTCCCAAATTATTCAGAAGAGAAGTATCTGAGTCACTTATCAAATGCAACATGAAAGTGTGCTAGTATACCAAATTATGTATTCCCGGGATTTCTGACTTTCGTGCCAAACAGACCGTTATCTCTTGCAAGAAATTTGAATGTGCTCAAAGGTTTTATCCAGTTGAGAATGGGAGCTGCTGAAGCCAAGCGAAATAAGCTCAAAAGATATTGTTTGAACTGAAGCTAGATTTAACGCATTGATACAGCACTTCATTTCTTCCTTTGCTGTAAAGAGCTTTATACAGCCTTTAGAAAGAGAAGCAATTTAATCAATTTCACATAAAGAAGTACCTTGCCAGAGTACAAAATCTTTCTCGTGCTAAACTAATCATCATTTGGTGTGTTGAGACTCTTGGAATCTAAAGCCCTTTACCCATTGAGCAATCACACCTTGACTCTTTTTTTGCCGGTCTGTGACTGACAGTTTTTAAGTGAATAGGAAAAAAATAAAACACCTCTTTATCATAGGGGAAGATGATACTACGCTTTTCACGTACAAAGGTGAATGCAGAACAAACTAAAATGGGAAGTTACAGAGGGCATAATACAAATTTCGATATCTTTGTATACTGCTTTTTGAATCCACTAGTCTAGATGAGTTGTACCAAGGAACCATGTTTGGGTCGCTAATGGCAAAACCTGAATTGTGCTTTGCTCGTCTGCCAAATATTCAGGAGTCTTCGAGATGAGTTCAGGTCATATTTGAGCCAGTTGAAGTTTCTGTAATATACAAAAACTCCAAAGAGTTTTATCTTCATTAGAATGTATTCTGAATAAATAAGAAAAAAACAACTTTTGAAAACATTTTGGCAATTTTAGTCAAAATTCTCGTATTCAAATTAAGCGATGTAGTCCAAAAAAAATAGACCTTTTCAGAAATCCTCTCGGTGGCCAAGCTGGCTAAGGCGCGAGACTGTAACTGATAATTGTAATCTTGAGATCGGGTGTTCGACTCACCCCCGGGAGATTTCTTTTTTTCATTGAGGTGTCAACTCGTTGAATTTATTATTTTCTTTTCTTCACTCCTTCATATCAAAAGAGTAGCTGGGGCAACTAGCTTAAGTACAAAAAGGGATGCTGAAAATTTGAACCAAAATATATCACCTTCCTTGGAATCAGAACACGCTCAATCATATTCGGTGGACAGCCGCGGCTTGATTTGTGATCCTATTGATGCAAACGTCTAGAATTGTTTATGACCCAAGACATTTTTTTGTTTTGTGTAAAATCTGATGAGAAGAAGATTCAGATCGAGAACTAAAAGTATCACGGGTCAAGGCAGACCTTTCTTTAGGAATCCACTAGGTTCAAGTTTACTTGCACAAGGCACGCCTCTGAATTGTTGTCACGATAAGAATTGCGTCTTCTGAGACTCAGGAAATTTAAAAGCAAGATTAACCCATCAATAGTCTCGGCAAGTATTAAGGCCCCGAAGATGTAATGGGGTTCAAGAAACCCAAGAAGCATCCGGAAAGTTGGCGAGACCCATAGCGGAGGCAAATTGAATACTGGAAGATTAATGATTGTAACACTAAGGCAAATTCCGGGGGATTCGCAACGATATACTTCTCTATAAATGTTCTCTACATTCCATAAAGGCTAGACGCCTTTTGTAGGGTCTTAATTTTTTATCTTGCGACACTCAGCTTGCAATGAAGAATATGATATGTTATCCATTTTGCATAAGAGCATTCAAAGTTCATTTTATTTTCCTTAAGGTTTCTTGTTATGTATTACATGGTCGAAATTTGGGAACGAGGTATTCTTAAAAGTTTGATTTCGCACGTCAGTATAGTGTATGTGGAAGGATCACAGCAAGGACGGCTTTTTACTAGCGAACATGTTAAGCTCCATGCTTTCAACCGCTAAGCTAGCTCAATATTAACAATGAAAAAAGCAGTGCAAACTGAGAGGCCTCACCTACTTTTATTCATCTCATCAGATCAGACGTCAAGACAGATCCACCGAGATAAGCATGTGTGATACAGATATCAATATCTGCCAAAATATCCATCTTACAACTGGCTAAATCCTTTCGGTTCCATCTGAGAAGCTGGCAAAGATAGGTGGGTAAGTGCCTCTAAGTACGAATCCGCCGAAGCCAGGTCAGAATGCAATGCTATCACAGATGTGGTGAGATTTTTCAAGTACAGGAAGTTGTCGCCGCTGGGCCCTCTGCTACTTTTGATGATCTGAGCGGTTTTTGCGATGCTCTCAGGCCCTACAAAAGACTGGTTGTCGATGGTGCCTATGTAGACATGGGATTTGATGTACAAGTCGCCATCGTCTGCTCTCGGAAGAGCAGAAAGTATGTCATTGGCTTCGGGGTTATTATCAGGCATGGAGTGCACGTGGAATTCCACAGTATGGAGGGTGTAGCCATCCTGTTCTCTGATGTCCAAATACTGTTTAACTTCTTCGACGTTTTCAGGCTCTATATAGTAGGCTACACCCCACACTTTGAGATCGTGTGCTTGCAATTTTGACACGTCTTGTGCCGATTCTTTCAATGCCAGGTCTGCTCCTGAGCTTGGCAGGATTTCGTAGTTATGAACGCTCCCATTGAAGATCTCATGCTGTTTCAAATCGTCGAGCGGCACCAAGGTAACCACGCGTCCCGGCAGTTCAGGGGTACCCCTATGGTCAGAAGAAGACTGCCAAAATCGCCTGATATAGCCCTGGATGGTGCCAGAGACGCGGAACGAGACTAATGGTGGGGGTTTAAAGATGAGAGACCCATAGCCTATGATCCACATGCCGTTTTGGGACATGTTGATGTTGCGCTAACTGAGATTCTGTAAAGAAAATGCAGCACGAGAGACAATCAGGAAAAAAAAGAAAAGTGGGGAAAAGTGTTTTTTTTTTTGGAGAAAACGTGTCTGTTATCCACAAGGAAGGAATACGCCACTGTGACGTTGGATCAATCTAGGTTCCTCACCGCAGGCCTGCGCGCATTCAGAGATGAGAATATGGAAACATGCTGCTAGTGGCTCGAAATTTTTTTTAACGGCATACACATGGAAAAACCTGGGAGGTCAGATTGCATGAAGCTTATGGGCGCAATGCGACAGAAATCCTGGAAGAACGCTGGGTCAAAATGTCATGAACATCACGCCTGGACCAGCACGAGGCTGTGCGCTCATAACCTCATCATTCGCGAACCGTATTAGGTCCGACAGTACAGTCCCAGACTTTCCCAACACCCAGGTCGTGGGACTTGGTGCTATGCTGAGAATTCATGGCCATGAAACCGTCCATCTCAATTTGGTAGACCATGCTCTTTTCCATAATCTCAAGCGACTTCACATAATTCCCAGTCATTTCAGCATTTTGCATGGTAGCCTCATCCGCGCACTCATTCCCGGTGTCAAAGCGCGGCATACTATTTGTTGCCCTTAACTAAGCACATTCAGTACAGGACTGAAAGTAAGGACGATTGCCGATTTTCCCGCAGACTTCTCATCACGCTCATTTCTGCCCGGGGGCCCTTGGACCACCCGGCAGATGCCCACTCTGGGTGGCGTGGGTCACGTGACCGCACGGCCTTCGTGATTGATTGACACGATGCAGTCTTCACAGCCTTTTTCGGTGATACTGCGAGAGTCCTGCTTGCTTAACCTAAGCCGCTTCGCGCATGGCCCATGACCATCAATCTTGAGACATGCCTCTTCTCGCATTCTTTTCTTTCTAACCCAAACCAAATGCCCCATAGATAATGTGGGCCCAGCTAGAAGTATGTTGACTTTGAGCGTCTTAGACTTCGAGCACGAAGATCCATATTCGTCTTCTTTAATTGCACACATAGTCGTATTCTGCGCCCATGGGGCAGCCCATCTCCTGGTTTCAACCGGTCCAGTTGTTCCAGAATTATGACCAGAATGTCACTTCGATTGTATTATCGAGAATTTTTAACAACATATATTCTTTGGCACCTCCGCCCATATGAGGGCCTTCGAACACAGTAATAGGTGACTGGCAGGAAACGGTCTCATGGAAATTTGCATACTCATATCCCACGGCGAGTTTTCTTCTAGGCATGTCACAGACCTGCCTAATCAGGTGTTATCCATGTACCTGCTTTGTATCTGGCAATAAAAGCACAAGTCCATGTTCTCGCAAATCTGTCGATGTCGTTTGTATCGCCCTACTAACCTTCCTAGATAGAACAGGCTCATATAGCCTACGCTTGCATCGGCATATTTAGCACGCTTTTCTCGCTTTTCTCGTTATTCGTTAAAGAACGCTTGTATCTTGGTGAGGCCACAGTCGCCACCATTGCCGGGCTTATTCTTGGACCACACTGTCTAAACTGGTTCGACCCGCTCGACTGGGGCAACAGTGACTATTTGACCTTGGAAATATCTCGTATTGTTTTATGCATCCAAATCGTGGCTGTTGCCGTGGAATTGCCCCGCAAGTACATGAAAAAGCACTGGCTTTCGGTGCTCTTGCTCTTGTTGCCAGTGATGACCATTGGTTGGTTGACCGTTGGCCTATTCATTTGGGCATTAATTCCGCATTTCGATTTTCCTTCCGCACTTTTGGTTTCTGCCTGTGTCACGGCCACTGACCCGGTCTTGGCTGCTGCCGTCGTGGGTAAAGGTAAGTTTGCCGAGAGAGTTCCTGGACATTTAAGAAATCTCTTGACTGCCGAATCGGGGTGCAACGATGGAATGGCTTTCCCCTTCATCTTCTTGTCTTTGTTTCTCATTGTTGATGCCGGCGATGCAGGTGAAATCGTCAAGAACTGGTTTACTTTAACCATCTTGTGGGAGATTTGTTTTGGCATTATTTTGGGTGTGACTCTTGGATACGTCCTCCGAAAAGCCGTGGCGTTTGCCGAGAAGAAGTCCTTGATTGACCGCGAATCGTTTCTTGCCTTCTTCGTGTTTTTGGCGTTTAACTCTGCGGGTCTCGGCTCCTTGCTTGGAGTTGACGACCTTTTGGTATCTTTCGCTGCTGGAACTGCCTTTGGGTGGAACGGAGACTTTGCCAAAAAGACCGAGGAATCACATGTATCTACTGTCATCGACTTGATTCTCAACTTGGCGTTCTTCGTGTACTTTGGTGCAATTGTACCTTGGGAAGACTTCAACAACTCGGCAATCGGATTGGACGTATGGCGTTTGATCGTATTGGCGATCGTTATCATCTTTTTGAGGAGAATCCCTGGAATCATGGCACTCAAGCCTTTTATTCCGGACATTAAAACCTGGAGAGAAGCCCTCTTCTGTGGCCATTTCGGGCCAATTGGCGTGGGTGCTATATTCGCCGCAATTTTAGCAAGAAGAGATCTCGAGGAACACTACACTTCCGAGGAAACACCTCTTGCAGAGCTCCCAGATAAAAACTTTCCCCACTATCAACTAATTGCTTCAATTTGGCCTATTGTTTGCTTTATTGTGATTGTGTCTATTATTGTACACGGCTCATCTGTGGCAGTACTTGCTCTTGGTAAGCGTTTAAACAGAATGGCGATCACCATGTCGTTTACCACCACAAACACAAATGATCACGGTCATTCGTGGATGTCGAGATTGCAAAAGTTGGAAAACACTTCTACATCCTTTTCGCTTCACAGGATTGACTCTGATACAGAGACTACTGACTCGCCACACCACGACCAGCATTTGCCAAAATCAAACACCATTGAAACTTCGGGTCTCAAAGTCAGGCCTGCTGGGGGCGCGAGAAGAAAGCGGCTCAGAAAGAAGGCCAAGAAAAGAACGGATGATTTTGAGCCCGCGTCCACAGCTGAAAGACAGAGGCCACAAGCGGAGTTTCTACAGCTTGGAAAAACTCCATCCACCGCTATTTCCAGAGATGATGAAGCCTCAATAGAACTGGATAACTCAGGCGTCACACAGCATGAAAATGCAGAGGAACCAGTCGAAGAAAAGGAGGAGGAGATGACTGCTGCTATTTACGAAGATGGCAATGATATTATTCTTGAAGACGAAGACGGTGAAGTGATTGACTCGGTCAGCTTAGAAAATGACGATGAGAGCCAAGCTGGTGAGTTCAACAAACCATCCCCTGATGGTGCCAGTATTCATTCCATGGGATCCTTGAGGCAACACATGTCCCAATACTCAGTGCTTTCAGATAAATCTGAACATAATACAGAGAATGAGACTTTTGCCACTAAATTGTCGCGTACTTTGAGCGGGAGGAAACCTATAGTCAAGAAAGGCAGCAAAGGGAAAGGCAAGAGATACTTTGCTCACCAAGTGGACAATCTTTTGCTCATTGAAAATGTGGACGGTGACATCATAAGGAGATACAAGCTCAACAGACATCCATCTGTGAAGAACAGATCAAGGTCTAGTACTTTGATGGGCAAAGCGTTGTCCATGGTAGGAATCAAGAATAAAGAGACACTAACTTCAAATGACGCACAACTGGAGACACATCCTGTTTCACAAATTATACCCGATATCAACATTGTGGCTGCCGGGCAGTCTTCTGAAACCAAAGAAGGACGCCACGAAACACTCCCAGAGACTTCTGAGAGCGAGCAGACAGAGGATTTCGACTCAGTAGACGAGACGGAAGTTGAGAAGAAGAGAAGATTGGCGGCCTTGGGGCATATTTCAAATGGCCGGAACGATGACGATGAAGAGACTTAGAACTATAAATTATTGTTGCATTAGCACTACTATTAGACGAAATACTCATAAATGATTTAATACTGGCTCTGTTCCGACCTCTCATCTTGTTGATGCTTTGCAGCTGACTTGGCATCTGATTTGGTGAACAAAGATTCATCCAGCTATTCAAATACGGTACGCGAATGAATGAGTGTGAGAGCCAACGATATACAGTGACTGAAGTAAAAAGATTGATGAACGAACGCAGATACTATTGCGTTTTGGCACTTTTAGGTGAATAAAAGCCAAATTTCTGCTCACTGAAATAATGGATGCTCGGTAGTAGTGGTGGCAGTCATTTTCCTGACATGTAGCCAATGTGAGACCCAAGGTTTATGTGCCAGCTGAAAACTTCTCAAAAGAAAAATAATTTGGCTAATCCAAAGGAGAAAAATATGTATGCTTAAACCGTTTTTTTTACTCATTTCATCTTTACAAAGTTGAAGGTTCAAACCTGATTTCTTTGTGTCAAATATACGACAGAAATGAACTCGGCAAGCAATCATGGCAATCTTCCAGCCAGTCACTTCGTGGTTTGTCTGGAACCGAGAATCCTCATCGCTATGAGAATTCAGAAAATTGAAGTACATTCGAAGGCATAGATCCTGAGGTGTGTCACCACTGTGTTTTGAGTACTCAAATAGCTGTCTCTTGGACCGTTCAAGCCATAAATTTATACTTTTTGTAGATTCATCTGATCAAAAGAACAAAACTATGGAACAACATACTAAAACAACCTTCAAGCAGCACCCAGATACAAACCTAGGGTCTATACTCGCCCCGCCCCTTTCCCTCATCACGGCCCGGACGGTCTTCTTGGCCCAAATCTATTTACATACTGGATATCACGCCGTCGATTCCGGGGAGTCTCAGGGCCTTTTCTGAGGAGACGACTGTTTTTCTTCTTTAAAAAAAACATCATATCAGAGGGTAATGAAGGAAACCGCTGGTGGAGACAGGGATGGAGACTATTGGCCATAATTGTTTTTTTGGTAGATTCATCTGATGAAAGGGGCAAAACTATATAAATAATACATACAATAAACTTTTAAACAGCTCCCAGATACGTACCAAGTGTCTTAACTCGGCCCATCCCCTTCCGTTAGTCACGGCCTGGACGGTCCTCATGACCCGTATCTGTTTACGTATTGGGTATTACGTCTTCGACTCCTAGGATAGGTCTCCTGTAGTAGTCGTCTCAACTCAGATGGCTGTAGCGGACTTAAGGACCTTCAACACTCCTATATATGCACAAGGCACCCTTTAGGTTCTTACTACATATTAAATATATCGTCATTAGATTGCAGAACAAGTCTACTCCTTACTAGTCAAGTCTACTCCATCAGTGGCTTTGAGAGAAACAAGCCAACTCTTTCTTCGGTTGCGGCCATACCATGCAGGAAGCACTGTTTCCCGTCCGATCAACGTTAGTTAAGCTGCATAGGGCCACACTGAGTAGTGTAGTGGGAGACCATATGCGAAATTGTGGTGCTGCAATCTTTTTGGACTTCAGATCGGTTTTGAAGTATTGGGCTGAGTTTTTACGCCGCGCAGGCCCGGGCGACTAGTGTCTGCTACGAGCATATTGCGTGTTCGTTGTTCAATTATTAAGGATTGAGCGTCTTCTCGTGGGCTAGGTATGTACATCAGCATTAATGGGCAGCGTGGGGTGCGTTTGGCAAGTCGGCCAAAGACTTCCGGATGACATCGACGCCCTTCAACAAGTCGTCCTCGGAAATGACGATGGGCGGCGCCAATCTGATGATGTGGTCGTGCGTGGGCTTGGCCAAAACACCGTAGTCCTTCATCACCAAACAGAGATCCCAGGCAGTACGGCCGTTGGCCTTCGAGTCGTCAATGACGATGGCAGACAACAAGCCCTTGCCCCGCACCTCCGAAATGATGCCGCCAGACTCGGCCTTCAAGGCCTCCAACTTGGAGCGCAACAACTCGCCCAACTTCTCGGCCCGCTCGACCAAGCCCTCGTCCTTGACCACCTGCAAAGCAGCCATGGCCACTTTACAGGCCAACGGGTTCCCGCCGTAGGTGGACCCGTGGCAGCCGGGCGTCAACGTCAGCATGATGTCCTTGGAAGACAAGACTGCAGAGACCGGATACACGCCTCCCGAAATGGCCTTGCCCAAAAGCACAATGTCCGGCTTGACGTTGTCGTAGTGCTCGTAGCACAACATCTTGCCTGTTCTGGCAATGCCGGTCTGGATCTCGTCGCAGATCAACAAGACGTTGTGTTTTCTGCACAACTCCTGCACTCTCGTGAAGTAGCCCTGGGGCGGCACGACGATGCCGGCCTCTCCCTGAATGGGCTCCAACAACAACGCGGCGATCTTGTCGCCGGCATTGGAAAAGGCCTTTTCGACGTCCTCAATCACGCCGTATCTCAACAACGTGCCCTTGGACTCGCCTGGAATCTGAGGACCTACTCCGCTCAAGTACGGGCCGAAGTCGGTGGTGGCGTCCGGGTCCGTGGACATGGAAATGACTCCAAGTGTTCTTCCGTGGAAGTTGTCCACGGCAGACAAGATGATGGCCTCGTCCTCCTTGATTCCTTTCTTCATGTAGCCCCATCTGCGGGCCAATTTCAAGCCGGTCTCGACGGCCTCGGCGCCGGTGTTCATGGGCAAGACCATTTCGTAGTCAAAGAACTCGGTCACGTACTTGGCATACTCGCCAAACACGTCCGAGGAGAACGCCCGCGAGCACAAAGTCAACTTGGACGCCTGCTCCACTAACGCCTCGATGATTTTGGGGTGGCAGTGGCCCTGGTTCACTGCAGAATACGCAGACAAAAAGTCCAAGTACTCCTTTCCTTCGGGGTCCCAAACATGTGCACCCTTGGCTTTTTGGAACACCACGGGCAAGGGGTGGTAGTTGTGGGCTGAGTACTGTTCCTCGTACTGTTTGGCAGTCGCAGACGAAATGGACATGGTGTTTATGTGGGGTAGCTGGTATTAATTTTATAAGGGGGCCGACTTACTTGAGAAAGTATTTGTTGCGTGGGCAGAAAAGCAGGTTCTGGGGAGCAGAAGCGGAGTTGGAGGAGGGGAGCACGCCTGTATTTATAACTTCCATTCTGGTGGGGTCACATCGCTCTACCTTGCCTATAGGTGTTTGTCGCGGTGAGCTGCCATACCCGGACATTGGCCCATTCTGCAATCAGCAGACGGCTTGCGCGATCGCCGCTCTGATAGCGCAAGCAACACCGAAAGCTAGACTGGGGAGAGTTGACAGGACCGGCATGGAACCTCCCATGGCATGGCAGAAGACGGGGTGCATAGATCGTTTGGGAGAGAGATATATATATTTTTTTCATGTTTTTGGCCGTCGGTTTTGCCATGTTCCTTTCCCTTCTGCCCTCGCCTAGTATCATTTCTTCTCCACCCTGTAGGCTATTTACGCGAGCTACGCTAGCGGCCAAGTGCCCCATAACTCACACGTGACTACCGTGGTCACCCCGCGACTTTCAGGTTGGCGACACCCGTATTATCATGATGATTGAAGACGTTCCCATGTCCCGGGTTGTGGTAGGACATGGCCGAACATCATAATTGAGCATCGACTGCTACAATCCATATCGAGTAGTGGTGTGGCAGAATATTGTATTTTCTCTGCAGGTCGTGCCATTATGGCTTGTACGAAGACATAGCGACGTCCTGTCGAATCAATTTGTTTTTCTGTATAAACGTTCTTGAGTTGACACCAATTCAGCAAAGTCGGACATTCAGGCTTTGAATCCTATATTTGTATAAAATCTCACTGCAATATTGGTTAGGCTCATGGACCGCATGGCATTGCGGGAGTATATCCACTACTTTGTCTTGTATTATTGTGAGGGCAATCCAAGAGTGAAAGAATCTAAAAGGTGATATGACATGTGATCCATGACTCAGGCCATGAAAGCACTTGATTCCAGCCAGAGCTCAGCTTTTGATTTCTTGGCTTGGGGCTGAGGGGTGCTACCAGTGATTCCTCTTTAAGATTGTTTAGATTTGCCACTGCCACTTCTTTTGACAAGGCGGAGGAAGATTTGAGAGTTCCAAGTGCTTTCGATCATCTTAGCTCCTTCAAAAGTCGACTTGGGTTATTTGATTATTTTTATGTGTAACTGCTCTTGAAACAAGCTTGTCCCATCCACCACAAATTCCCTTTCTGATGCATCATTCATTGACTAGGGAGCTAAAAGATAGGAGAGTTTGCGAATGCTTTTGATATTGGCGGATAATTAATAATCCAAACACTCAAGAGTATTAACGGCCCAGTCAAGTGGGTCATTCCAAGAACCACGGTATTTGGGGTATGAAATGAAACACAGTACTTTATTTTACATGAACCTGAATCCACACCTGGATTTTGGGCAGTGCCTCGTCTCCAAATTTTCGTAATAAAATAAATTCAATATACAAATAAGCAAATTAAACAAGGTGATTTTTTTCCTTTTTTTCTTTTTTCTTTTTTTTTTTTTTTTTTTTTCGTTTTTTTT
>NW_017387732.1:1521721-1525165 GCF_001664035.1 Metschnikowia bicuspidata var. bicuspidata NRRL YB-4993 | reverse complement strand
CGTTTTTTTTCTTTAAACATTAGCTTTCAAATCAGCAATTTTAGGTATAATGTCTTTAATCAATTTCTCGACCCCTCCACGGCAACCGTCCACAATGTTGTGAGCCTTGAGCAAATCGTTTAAAGGGGCCACAAGAATGGATTCGTAGTCAACATTCTTTCTCGCATCCCACCACTCAATGTTTTCAACAAAACTGTTGTATCCGCTTTGCTCATGAAGCGCTACTTTGTCAACAGTCTTCTTCAAATGGATCGTGCAGAGATCATTGTATGTGTCTGAGATTTCCAAGCTGCTAATCATCGCAATTTGAATTTTACTCACCATGGTTGAAACAAAAGCAGGGAAAGCCTGTTTCATCAGATAAATCGCATCTTGAATTTCGTCCAAGAGCATGAAAGCTTCAGGAATGAGAGCTAAAGCTTGACTCAAATCCTTCTCTGTTTTATCTAAAATCTCTTCCGAGGCATCGCACTCTTTGATGGTGCGGATGACATTTCCAGTCATAATGCCAGCTGTGCAAACGAGATGAAAAGCTGAGTCAATATTTGTTTTGATCCCAGTCAACCAGCCAGCATATTCATTGAACTGTGTTCTAGGAACGTCAGAAAAATGTTCCCTGGTAAACCTGAAGCATTCAGAAAATTGAAAAATCAACTTTTTGATTTTTTTCAAGTCGTACTGGCCTTTGAAGCTGCTCATAGCTGCCCTACAAATGTCCAACTTCTTCCACAAGTCACTCTCCAAACTCTTGTTTTTTTCTTCGCTGAAAATCTTTTCAAGCTGCCCAGCATCAAATTCATTCTTCTTGGCCGGGGCTGAATTGATTTCATCTTGGGAAACCAAGAGATGGATGTCGCTCATGGCGGGCATATCACGCGTGGCCTCGCAAATAATTGCAACGTCACCTTCAAAAAGATCCACCCCTCCAGGTCTCATTTCATCACCTGGAAAAAGAGTCTGCCATAGAGACATACTCTGGAAATTAATCAGAGGACTCAAAGGTAATCTTTTTTCGGATTCCACTCCACTGCCCTCAGCTCGTTTCGAAGAAGAGGAAACATCACTAGGCAGACCTGGGTCCGAGGGAACAATGTTGATAATGGCATTCAATTTTTTCGGGGCCCTTTCTTTTAAAGTTGGTCTCAAAGTACCTGACTCTGAAGTAATCAAAAGTTTTTCTGAATCAGAAGGAAAATCATTCCATTGACGTTTTTTGGGCAAGGCCAAAGATCTCAATGTTCCGAAATTTGGCTCAGAACCACTTTTGGGTGATTGCGTTGTAGCCTTTTCACTTTCACAAGCATAAGATTTTACCATTTCTGAATCCTGAACTTGTGGCGACGACGCGCAGCTCAATTTTGAGATTTTCGGAGCAGGCTTCGTTGTATTCAATGTTTCAGGCACGGCATGGTCCAAAACAAGAGTCAGAACATTCTTGAAAGATTTTTCGTCCGTTTTGAAATCAAAAGTCTCACTTCTAGGAACATCAACATAGCCGTTGGACTCTTTTGCCAACTTCTTGGAAGAAACATCCCCGAGGCTTCTTCTTTCTTCGGCATTGGAAAAGCTTTCTTTATGCTTGTTGTTCGACTCAATGGCTTTAAACCCAAGATCAGAAACGTTCTCCAATTGAGAAGCACCCACGAAAGCTGATTGTGGTTTGTTGAGCTCATTGGTGGCCTGAACCTTCTCAATGTTCTTCGAAATTTCGAGGGAACTAAAGTTTTCAGGCAAGTCGGTGTCCTTTCCTGAAATACCATTTCCAGAAAAGCAAGACTCACCAGTCTCTCTGTCAAAGTCATTCCCGGCAATGGTATTATTGTTAGGAGCTTCAAGCTCGCCTGCTTTGATATTTTCAACATACCGTTGAACTATACCATTAGCAACCTGCGGGCCAGACTTGCGAACAAGATGGATTGGTTTAGTATAGATTGCCTCAATAACCTCACTTTTATCCACATTTTCGAAAATCAAGCTTCTGAGGACAGGATCGCTCGAGCTCAGAACACCAGCGATGATACTTGAATAGCAATTATCAGCTTGCCTGTTTTCCTTGGCCACCGACTCATGTTCTTTTGAGTTAAGATGGCTTGTTCCCGTAGGCGTGGTGTCAGTATTGGGGATCTGAGACTTGACCGACGGACTGATCACATCTCCATCCTTTTGTTCCGCCTTGTCAGAAACCACATCAGCTTTCAGAGAAAACATCTTTGAAAAAAGAGTTAACGTCTTTGATGGCCCTTTGATAGCGCCAAGTTCCTCGTCTCCCTTGGATTTTGGCAAGCTGTCGGCAGCTTTTGGGATCAATGGCTCCTCTGGTGTCTTGCCATCCAAAGTTTTCATAGGGGAAAATGATCTTTCTGTCCCCAAGCTTTTGGTGTCCAAATTCTCGTCTAGAAAAGGAGAAATTAAGGACATCCCTGAATTGAGGGGTGAAAGAATCACACTAGAGTCGTTTCCTTCAAGAAGACTTCCCCTGCTTCTGAGCCTGAATTCCTTTGGCAGAAATTCATGAGCAGAAAGCTTCCCACTTTTTAATGAAACAGCTCCATCAGAAGAGGCCCATTCATTGGAGAAGATTATACCTGAAGCACAGAAACCAGGGTCTCCATTTGACTCGACATCTGCAAAAGTCTTTATGCTTGCCCCTTCATCAATTCCCAAATTTGCTCCTTGAATAATGGGGATTGCCGTTTGTTCAGAATTGCAAGGGGAGCCCTGAGTGACCTCGTGTTTACCCTGAATTCCAGTTTGAGGTTGAGTGCCTTCTGCCTTTTCCAAGCTCTCTTCCTTTGATTCCACCAAGTCAATACTCCCCGACTCGGTAGCCCGATTTTTGCTGGCCTTCAAGAAATTCTCGACATGGTAGTAGATTACCGGATTGAAATCATAGGGCCACTCCAGATCATAATTTGATCTTCCGTCATCAGAAAAGAACTCGCTCCAATCTCGGGGCTTTGGCAAGTATCTGTCAGGAAAAAAAGAGCGCCAGCCATTTCCATCCTTGATAGCAGCCCGGAACTTCTGGGGCCATTTTGGAGTCTTTCTAAGAACCGTCTTGATGCCAATTGTCATCTTGAAGCGACTCCGGCTGAGTTTCTCACGAATGCCAAAATTTGCCTCGCTTTGAATAGAAGTAGGGGCAAGTCCATTGTGGTATTCGTAGTCCTCACATTGTTCATCAAAAAACTCATATTGTCCATCATAAAACTCAACCTGACCCGCGGCGAGCTCCTCTGGCAGCATGGAAACCACATCGATAAGCGGCGCCACAGTGTTGTCCAACCATTGATCGAACAAAGGCAAATTGGGATCAGAGGGAACAAAGACTCTTTTCCCCAAATCCTTCTTGCTCAAAGTTCTCTTGTCCTTTCCAAAGTTTATCCCTTGGGGTTCTTTTACCCCCACTAATTTTTTAATTTTTGGCCACGCGGCGAGCTTTCC